>NW_027513973.1:51536-110507 GCF_048772815.1 Callospermophilus lateralis | reverse complement strand
TTTGAAATTTGACAAAATAAAGGAGTTCTCATTTTTGTCTCTATGGTTTGTTTCCGCTTCAAGTATCCCTAGGCACAGACTGTGTAAAGCCCTTTCATTGAGATGGGTTGCCAAGCTTCCAAGAAATAACGAGTTTCCGAAATACCAGCAAATATTTTTTCACACAATCTTGTTGATACTTGGTGGTAATGATCAGTACACAAATCCCACTTGGCTCACCAAATTTTGTACTTCTAGGTTGAAGCGTTCGTCTACAGTAGCAGTTTTTACATTTAGGTTTCTCTCTGTTCTCTCCTGTATAGATAGATGAATTTGGAACTCTAAATCCAACATGGTTTGTAGTAGCTCTTTGAAACTTGACAAAATAAAGGAATTCTCCGATTTTTCTCTATGGTTTGTTTCCTCTTCAAGTAGCCCTAGGCACAGACTTTGGAAAATCACATTCATTGAGAGGGGATGCCAAGCTTCTAAGAAATAACGAGTTTCCGAAATACCAGCAAATATTTATTCACCCAATCTTGATGATACTTGGAGCTAATGATCAGTACACAAATCCCACTTGGATCGCCAAATTTTGTTCTTCTTGGTTGAAGCGTTCGTCTACAGTAGCAGTTTTTATATTTAGGTTTCCCTCTGTTCTCTCCTATATAGAAAGATGAATTTGGAACTCTAAATCCAACATGGTTTGTAGTAGCTCTTTGAAACTTGACAAAATAAAGGAGATCTCAGTTTTGTCTCTATGGTTTGTTTCCTCTTCAACTAGCCCTAGGCACAGACTGTGGAAAGCACTTTCATTGAGATGGGTTGCCAAGCTTCTATGAAATAACGAGTTTTGAAATACCAGCAAATATTTTTTCACACAATCTTGTTGATACTTGGTGGTAATGATCAGTACACAAATCCCACTTGGCTCACCAAATTTTGTTCTTCTAGGTTGAAGCGTTCGTCTACAGTAGCAGTTTTTATATTTAGGTTTCTCTCTGTTCTCTCCTATATAGATAGATGAATTTGGAACTCTAAATCCAACATGGTTTGTAGTAGCTCTTTGAAACTTGACAAAATAAAGGAGTTCTCAGATTTGTCTCTATGGTTTGTTTCCTCTTCAAGTAGCCCTAGGCACAGACTTTGGAAAAGCACTTTCAGTGAGAGGGGTTGCCAAGCTTCTAAGAAATAACGAGTTTCCGAAATACCAGCAAGTATGTTTTCACCCAATCTTGATGATACTTGGAGCTAATGATCAGTACACAAATCCCACTTGGATCACCAAATTTTGTTCTTCTTGGTTGAAGCGTTCGTGTACAGTAGCAGTTTTTATATTTAGGTTTCCCTCTGTTCTCTCCTATATAGAAAGATGAATTTGGAACTCTAAATCCAACATGGTTTGTAGTAGCTCTTTGAAATTTGACAAAATAAAGGAGTTCTCAGTTTTGTCTCTATGGTTTGTTTCCGCTTCAAGTATCCCTAGGCACAGACTGTGTAAAGCCCTTTCATTGAGATGGGTTGCCAAGCTTCCAAGAAATAACGAGTTTCCGAAATACAAGCAAATATTTTTCACACAATCTTGTTGATACTTGGTTTTAATGATCAGTACACAAATCCCACTTGGCTCACCAAATTTTGTACTTCTAGGTTGAAGCGTTCGTCTACAGTAGCAGTTTTTACATTTAGGTTTCTCTCTGTTCTCTCCTGTATAGATAGATGAATTTGGAACTCTAAATCCAACATGGTTTGTAGTAGCTCTTTGAAACTTGACAAAATAAAGGAGTTCTCCGATTTTTCTCTATGGTTTGTTTCCTCTTCAAGTAGCCCTAGGCACACAGACTTTGGAAAATCACATTCATTGAGAGGGGTTGCCAAGCTTCTAAGAAATAACGAGTTTCCGAATACCAGCAAATATTTATTCACCCAATCTTGATGATACTTGGAGCTAATGATCAGTACACAAATCCCACTTGGATCACCAAATTTTGTTCTTCTTGGTTGAAGCGTTCGTCTACAGTAGCAGTTTTTATATTTAGGTTTCCCTCTGTTCTCTCCTATATAGAAAGATGAATTTGGAACTCTAAATCCAACATGGTTTGTAGTAGCTCTTTGAAACTTGACAAAATAAAGGAGTTCTCCGATTTTTCTCTATGGTTTGTTTCCTCTTCAAGTAGCCCTAGGCACAGACTTTGGAAAAGCACTTTCATTGAGAGGGGTTGCCAAGCTTCTAAGAAATAACGAGTTTCCGAAATACCAGCAAGTATGTTTTCACCCAATCTTGATGATACTTGGAGCTAATGATCAGTACACAAATCCCACTTGGATCACCAAATTTTGTTCTTCTTGGTTGAAGCGTTCGTGTACAGTAGCAGTTTTTATATTTAGGTTTCCCTCTGTTCTCTCCTATATAGAAAGATGAATTTGGAACTCTAAATCCAACATGGTTTGTAGTAGCTCTTTGAAACTTGACAAAATAAAGGAGTTCTCAGTTTTGTCTCTATGGTTTGTTTCCTCTTCAAGTAGCCCTAGGCACAGACTGTGGAAAGCCCTTTCATTGAGATGGGTTGCCAAGCTTCCAAGAAATAACGAGTTTCCGAAATACCAGCAAATATTTTTTCACACAATCTTGTTGATACTTGGTGGTAATGATCAGTACACAAATCCCACTTGGCTCACCAAATTTTGTTCTTCTAGGTTGAAGCGTTCGTCTACAGTAGCAGTTTTTATATTTAGGTTTCTCTCTGTTCTCTCCTATATAGATAGATGAATTTGGAACTCTAAATCCAACATGGTTTGTTGTAGCTCTTTGAAACTTGACAAAATAAAGGAGTTCTCCGATTTTTCTCTATGGTTTGTTTCCTCTTCAAGTAGCCCTAGGCACAGACTTTGGAAAAGCACTTTCATTGAGAGGGGTTGCCAAGCTTCTAAGAAATAACGAGTTTCCGAAATACCAGCAAATATTTATTCACCCAATCTTGATGATACTTGGAGCTAATGATCAGTACACGAATCCCACTTGGATCACCAAATTTTGTTCTTCTTGGTTGAGCGTTCGTCTACAGTAGCAGTTTTATATTTAGGTTTCCCTCTGTTCTCTCCTATATAGAAAGATGAATTTGGAACTCTAAATCCAACATGGTTTGTAGTAGCTCTTTGAAACTTGACAAAATAAAGGTGGTCTCAGTTTTGTCTCTATGGTTTGTTTCCTCTTCAAGTAGCCCTAGGCACAGACTGTGGAAAGCACTTTCAATGAGATGGGTTGCCAAGCTTCTAAGAAATTACGAGTTTCCGAAATAACAGGCAAATATTATTTCACACAATCTTGTTAATACTTGGTGGTAATGATCAGTATACAAATCCCACTTGGCTCACCAAATTTTGTTCTTCTAGGTTGAAGCGTTCGTCTACAGTAGCAGTTTTTATATTTAGGTTTCTCTCTGTTCTCTCCTATATAGATGGATGAATTTGGAACTCTAAATCCAACATGGTTTGTAGTAGCTCTTTGAAACTTGACAAAATAAAGGAGGTCTCAGATTTGTCTCTATGGTTTGTTTCCTCTTCAAGTAGCGGTAGGCACAGACTGTGGGAAAGCACTTTCATTGAGAGGGGTTGCCAAGCTTCTAAGAAATAACGAGTTTCGAAATACCAGCAAATATTTTTTCACCCAAATTTGATGATTCTTGGTGGTAAAGATCAGTACACAAATCCCACTTGGCTCACGAAATTTTGTTCTTCTAGGTTGAAGCGTTCGTCTACAGTAGCAGTTTTTATATTTAGGTTTCACACTGTTCTCTCATATATAGATAGATGAATTTGGAACTCTAAATCCAACATGGTTTGTAGTAGCTCTTTGAAACTTGACAAAATAAAGGAGTTCTCCGATTTTTCTCTATGGTTTGTTTCCTCTTCAAGTAGCCCTATGCACAGACTTTGGAAAAAGCACTTTCATTGAGAGGTGTTGCCAAGCTTCTAAGAAATAACGAGTTTCCGAAATACCAGCAAATATTTTTTTCACCCAATCTTGATGATACTTGGAGCTAAGATCAGTACACAAATCCCACTTGGCTCACGAAATTTTGTTCTTCTTGGTTGAAGCGTTCGTCTACAGTAGCAGTTTTTATATTTAGGTTTCCCTCTGTTCTCTCCTATATAGAAAGATGAATTTGGAACACTAAATCCAACATGGTTTGTAGTAGCTCTTTGAAACTTGACAAAATAAAGGAGATCTCAGTTTTGTCTCTATTGTTTGTTTCCTCTTCAAGTAGCCCTAGGCACAGACTGTGGAAAGCACTTTCATTGAGATGCGTTGCCAAGCTTCTAAGAAATAACGAGTTTCGAAATACCAGCAAATATTTTTCACACAATCTTGTTGATACTTGGTGGTAATGATCAGTACACAAATCCCACTTGGCTCACCAAATTTTGTTCTTCTAGGTTGAAGCGTTCGTCTACAGTAGCAGTTTTTATATTTAGGTTTCTCTCTGTTCTCTCCTATATAGATAGATGAATTTGGAACTCTAAATCCAACATGGTTTGTAGTAGCTCTTTGAAACTTGACAAAATAAAGGAGTTCTCAGATTTGTCTCTATGGTTTGTTTCCTCTTCAAGTAGCCCTAGGCACAGACTTTGGAAAAGCACTTTCATTGAGAGGGGTTGCCAAGCTTCTAAGAAATAACGAGTTTCCGAAATACCAGCAAGTATGTTTTCACCCAATCTTGATGATACTTGGGAGCTAATGATCAGTACACAAATCCCACTTGGATCACCAAATTTTGTTCTTCTTGGTTGAAGCGTTCGTGTACAGTAGCAGTTTTTATATTTAGGTTTCCCTCTGTTCTCTCCTATATAGAAAGATGAATTTGGAACTCTAAATCCAACATGGTTTGTAGTAGCTCTTTGAAATTTGACAAAATAAAGGAGTTCTCAGTTTTGTCTCTATGGTTTGTTTCCGCTTCAAGTATCCCTAGGCACAGACTGTGTAAAGCCCTTTCATTGAGATGGGTTGCCAAGCTTCCAAGAAATAACGAGTTTCCGAAATACCAGCAAATATTTCTTCACACAATCTTGTTGATACTTGGTGGTAATGATCAGTACACAAATCCCACTTGGCTCACCAAATTTTGTACTTCTAGTTGAAGCGTTCGTCTACAGTAGCAGTTTTTACATTTAGGTTTCTCTCTGTTCTCTCCTGTATAGATAGATGAATTTGGAACTCTAAATCCAACATGGTTTGTTGTAGCTCTTTGAAACTTGACAAAATAAAGGAGTTCTCCGATTTTTCTCTATGGTTTGTTTCCTCTTCAAGTAGCCCTAGGCACAGACTTTGGAAAAGCACTTTCATTGAGAGGGGTTGCCAAGCTTCTAAGAAATAACGAGTTTCCGAAATACCAGCAAATATTTATTCACCCAATCTTGATGATACTTGGGAGCTAATGATCAGTACACGAATCCCACTTGGATCACCAAATTTTGTTCTTCTTGGTTTGAAGCGTTCGTCTACAGTAGCAGTTTTATATTTAGGTTTCCCTCTGTTCTCTCCTATATAGAAAGATGAATTTGGAACTCTAAATCCAACATGGTTTGTAGTAGCTCTTTGAAACTTGACAAAATAAAGGAGGTCTCAGTTTTGTCTCTATGGTTTGTTTCCTCTTCAAGTAGCCCTAGGCACAGACTGTGGAAAGCACTTTCATTGAGATGGGTTGCCAAGCTTCTAAGAAATTACGAGTTTCCGAAATACCAGCAAATTTTATTTCACACAATCTTGTTAATACTTGGTGGTAATGATCAGTATACAAATCCCACTTGGCTCACCAAATTTTGTTCTTCTAGGTTGAAGCGTTCGTCTACAGTAGCAGTTTTATATTTAGGTTTCCTCTCTGTTCTCTCCTATATAGATGGATGAATTTGGAACTCTAAATCCAACATGGTTTGTAGTAGCTCTTTGAAACTTGACAAAATAAAGGAGGTCTCAGATTTGTCTCTATGGTTTGTTTCCTCTTCAAGTAGCGGTAGGCACAGACTGTGGGAAAGCACTTTCATTGAGAGGGGTTGCCAAGCTTCTAAGAAATAACGAGTTTCGAAATACCAGCAAATATTTTTTCACCCAAATTTGATAATTCTTGGTGGTAATGATCAGTACACAAATCCCACTTGGCTCACGAAATTTTGTTCTTCTAGGTTGAAGCGTTCGTCTACAGTAGCAGTTTTTATATTTAAGTTTCCCTCGGTTCTCTCCTATATAGATAGATGAATTTGGAACTCTAAATCCAACATGGTTTGTAGTAGCTCTTTGAAACTTGACAAAATAAAGGAGTTCTCCGATTTTTCTCTATGGTTTGTTTCCTCTTCAAGTAGCCCTATGCACAGACTTTGGAAAAGCACTTTCATTGAGAGGTGTTGCCAAGCTTCTAAGAAATAACGAGTTTCCGAAATACCAGCAAATATTTTTTCACCCAATCTTGATGATACTTGGAGCTAATGATCAGTACACAAATCCCACTTGGCTCACGAAATTTTGTTCTTCTTGGTTGAAGCGTTCGTCTACAGTAGCAGTTTTTATATTTAGGTTTCCCTCTGTTCTCTCCTATATAGAAAGATGAATTTGGAACTCTAAATCCAACATGGTTTGTAGTAGCTCTTTGAAACTTGACAAAATAAAGGAGATCTCAGTTTTGTCTCTATTGTTTGTTTCCTCTTCAAGTAGCCCTAGGCACAGACTGTGGAAAGCACTTTCATTGAGATGGGTTGCCAAGCTTCTAAGAAATAACGAGTTTCGAAATACCAGCAAATATTTTTTCACACAATCTTGTTGATACTTGGTGGTAATGATCAGTACACAAATCCCACTTGGCTCACCAAATTTTGTTCTTCTAGGTTGAAGCGTTCGTCTACAGTAGCAGTTTTTATATTTAGGTTTCTCTCTGTTCTCTCCTATATAGATAGATGAATTTGGAACTCTAAATCCAACATGGTTTGTAGTAGCTCTTTGAAACTTGACAAAATAAAGGAGTTCTCAGATTTGTCTCTATGGTTTGTTTCCTCTTCAAGTAGCCCTAGGCACAGACTTTCGAAAAGCACTTTCATTGAGAGGGGTTGCCAAGCTTCTAAGAAATAACGAGTTTCCGAAATACCAGCAAGTATGTTTTCACCCAATCTTGATGATACTTGGAGCTAATGATCAGTACACAAATCCCACTTGGATCACCAAATTTTGTTCTTCTTGGTTGAAGCGTTCGTGTACAGTAGCAGTTTTTATATTTAGGTTTCCCTCTGTTCTCTCCTATATAGAAAGATGAATTTGGAACTCTAAATCCAACATGGTTTGTAGTAGCTCTTTGAAACTTGACAAAATAAAGGAGTTCTCAGTTTTGTCTCTATGGTTTGTTTCCTCTTCAAGTAGCCCTAGGCACAGACTGTGGAAAGCCCTTTCATTGAGATGGGTTGCCAAGCTTCCAAGAAATAACGAGTTTCCGAAATACCAGCAAATATTTTTTCACACAATCTTGTTGATACTGGGTGGTAATGATCAGTACACAAATCCCACTTGGCTCACCCAATTTTGTACTTCTAGGTTGAAGCGTTCGTCTACAGTAGCAGTTTTTATATTTAGGTTTCCCTCTGTTCTCTCCTATATAGATAGATGAATTTGGAACTCTAAATCCAACATGGTTTGTAGTAGCTCTTTGAAACTTGACAAAATAAAGGAGTTCTCCGATTTTTCTCTATGGTTTGTTTCCTCTTCAAGTAGCCCTAGGCACAGACTTTGGAAAATCACATTCATTGAGAGGGGTTGCCAAGCTTCTAAGAAATAACGAGTTTCCGAAATACCAGCAAATATTTATTCACCCAATCTTAATGATACTTGGAGCTAATGATCAGTACACAAATCCCACTTGGATCACCAAATTTTGTTCTTCTTGGTTGAAGTGTTCGTCTACAGTAGCAGTTTTTATATTTAGGTTTCCCTCTGTTCTCTCCTATATAGAAAGATGAATTTGGAACTCTAAATCCAACATGGTTTGTAGTAGCTCTTTGAAACTTGACAAAATAAGGGAGTTCTCAGTTTTGTCTCTATGGTTTGTTTCTTCTTCAAGTAGCCCTAGGCACAGACTGTGGAAAGCACTTTCATTGAAATGGGTTGCCAAGCTTCTAAGAAATTACGAGTTTCCGAAATACCAGCAAATATTATTTCACACAATCTTGTTGATACTTGGTGGTAATGATCAGTATACAAATCCCACTTGGCTCACCAAATTTTGTTCTTCTAGGTTGAAGCGTTCGTCTACAGTAGCAGTTTTTATATTTAGGTTTCTCTCTGTTCTCTCCTTTTTGATAGATGAATTTGGAACTCTAAATCCAACATGGTTTGTAGTAGCTCTTTGAAACTTGACAAAATAAAGGAGGTCTCAGATTTGTCTCTATGGTTTGTTTCCTCTTCGAGTAGCCGTAGGCACAGACTGTGGGAAAGCACTTTCATTGGGAGGGGTTGCCAAGCTTCTAAGAAATAACGAGTTTCGAAATACCAGCAAATATTTTTTCACCCAAATTTGATGATTCTTGGTGGTAATGATCAGTACACAAATCCCACTTGGCTCACGAAATTTTGTTCTTCTAGTTTGAAGCGTTCGTCTACAGTAGCAGTTTTTATATTTAAGTTTCCCTCGGTTCTCTCCTATATAGATAGATGAATTTGGAACTCTAAATCCAACATGGTTTGTAGTAGCTCTTTGAAACTTGACAAAATAAAGGAGTTCTCCGATTTTTCTCTATGGTTTGTTTCCTCTTCAAGTAGCCCTAGGCACAGACTTTGGAAAAGCACTTTTATTGAGAGGTGTTGCCAAGCTTCTAAGAAATAACGAGTTTCCGAAATACCAGCAAATATTTTTTTCACCCAATCTTGATGATACTTGGAGCTAATGATCAGTACACAAATCCCACTTGGCTCACGAAATTTTGTTCTTCTTGGTTGAAGCGTTCGTCTACAGTAGCAGTTTTTATATTTAGGTTTCCCTCTGTTTCTCTCCTATATAGAAAGATGAATTTGGAACTCTAAATCCAACATGGTTTGTAGTAGCTCTTTGAAACTTGACAAAATAAAGGAGTTCTCAGTTTTGTCTCTATGGTTTGTTTCCTCTTCAAGTAGCTCTAGGCACAGACTGTGGAAAGCACTTTCATTGAGATGGGTTGCCAAGCTTCTAAGAAATAACGAGTTTCGAAATACCAGCAAATATTTTTTCACACAATCTTGTTGATACTTGGTGGTAATGATCAGTACACAAATCCCACTTGGCTCACCAAATTTTGTTCTTCTAGGTTGAAGCGTTCGTCTATCGTAGCAGTTTTTATATTTAGGTTTCTCTCTGTTCTCTCCTATATAGATAGATGAATTTGGAACTCTAAATCCAACATGGTTTGTAGTAGCTCTTTGAAACTTGACAAAATAAAGGAGTTCTCCGATTTTCTCTTTGGTTTGTTTCCTCTTCAAGTAGCCCTAGGCACAGACTTTGGAAAACCACTTTCATTGAGAGGTGTTGCCAAGCTTCTAAGAAATAACCAGTTTCCGAAATACCAGCAAGTATTTTTTCACCCAATCTTGATGATACTTGGAGCTAATGATCAGTACACAAATCCCACTTGGATCACCAAATTTTGTTCTTCTTGGTTGAAGCGTTCGTGTACAGTAGCAGTTTTTATATTTAGGTTTCTTTCTGTTCTCTCCTATATAGAAAGATGAATTTGGAACCTAAATCCAACATGGTTTGTAGTAGCTCTTTGAAACTTGACAAAATAAAGGAGTTCTCAGTTTTGTCTCTATGGTTTGTTTCCTCTTCAAGTAGCCCTAGGTACAGACTGTGGAAAGCACTTTCATTGAGATGGGTTTCCAAGCTTCTAAGAAATTACGAGTTTCCGAAATACCAGCAAATATTATTTCACACAATCTTGTTGATACTTGGTGGTAATGATCAGTATACAAATCCCACTTGGCTCACCAAATTTTGCTCTTCTAGGTTGAAGTGTTCGTCTACAGTAGCAGTTTTTATATTTAGGTTTCTCTCTGTTCTCTCCTATATAGATAGATGAATTTGGAACTCTAAATCCAACAGGGTTTGTAGTAGCTCTTTGAAACTTGACAAAATAAAGGAGGGCTCAGATTTGTCTCTATGGTTTGTTTCCTCTTCAAGTAGCGGTAGGCACAGACTGTGGGAAAGCACTTTCATTGAGAGGGGTTGCCAAGCTTCTAAGAAATAACGAGTTTCCGAAATACCAGCAAATATTTTTTCACCCAAATTTGATGATTCTTGGTGGTAATGATCAGTACACAAATCCCACTTGGCTCACCAAATATTGTTCTTCTTGGTTGAAGCTTTCGTCTACAGTAGCAGTTTTTATATTTTGGTTTCCCTCTGTTCTCTTATATATAGAAAGATGAATTTGGAACTCTAAATCCAACATGGTATGGAGTAGCTCTTTGAAACTTGACAAAATAAAGGAGTTCTCAGTTTTGTCTCTATGTTTGTTTCCTCTTCAAGTAGCCCTAGGCACAGACTGTGGAAAGCACTTTCATTGAGATGGGTTGCCAAGCTTCTAAGAAATAACGAGTTTCCGAAATACCAGCAAATATTATTTCACACAATCTTGTTGATACTTGGAGCTCATGATCAGTACACAAATCCCACTTGGCTCACCAAATTTTGTTCTTCTAGGTTGAAGCGTTCGTCTACAGTAGCAGTTTTTTATATTTAGGTTTCTCTCTGTTCTCTCCTATATAGATGATGAATTTGGAACTCTAAATCCAACATGGTTTGTAGTAGCTCTTTGAAACTTGAGAAAATAAAGGAGTTCTCAGTTTTGTCTCTATGGTTTGTTTCCTCTTCAAGTAGCCCTAGGCACAGACTGTGGAAAGCACTTTCATTGAGATGGGTTGCCAAGCTTCTAAGAAATAACGATTTTCTGAAATACCAGCAAATATTTTTCACACAATCTTGTTGATACTTGGTGGTAATGATCAGTACACAAATCCCACTTGGTTCACCAAATTTTGTTCTTCTAGGTTGAAGCGTTCGTCTACAGTAGCAGTTTTTATATTTAGGTTTCTCTCTGTTCTCTCCTATATAGATAGATGAATTTGGAACTCTAAATCCAACAGGGTTTGCAGTAGCTCTTTGAAACTTGACAAAAAAAAGGAGGTCTCAGATTTGTCTCTATGGTTTGTTTCCTCTTCAAGTAGCCCTAGGCACAGACTGTGGAAAAGCACTTTAATTGAGAGCGGTTGCCAAGCTTCTAAGAAATAACGAGTTTCGAAATACCAGCAAATATTTTTTCACCCAAATTTGATGATTCTTGGTGGTAATGATCCGTACACAAATCCCACTTGGCTCACGAAATTTTGTTCTTCTAGTATGAAGCTTTCGTCTACAGTAGCAGTTTTTATATTTAGGTTTCCCTTTGTTCTCTCATATATAGATAGATGAATTTGGAACTCTAAATCCAACATGTTTTGTAGTAGCTCTTTGAAACTTGACAAAATAAAGGAGTTCTCAGATTTGCCTCTATGGTTTGTTTCCTCTTAAAGTACCCTAGGCACAGACTGTGGAATAGCACTTTCATTGAGAGGGGTTGCCAAGCTTCTAAGAAATAATGAGTTTCCGAAATACCAGCAAATATTTTTTCACCCAATCTTGATGATACTTGGTGGTAATGATTAGTACACAAATCCCACTTGGCTTACCAAATTTTGTTCTTCTAGGTTGAAGCGTTCGTCTATAGTAGCAGTTTATATATTTAAGTTTCCTCGGTTCTCTCCTATATAGATAGATGAATTTGGAACTCTAAATCCAACATGGTTTGTAGTAGCTCTTTGAAACTTGACAAAATAAAGGAGTTCTCAGATTTGCCTCTATGGTTTGTTTCCTCTTCAAGTAGCCCTAGGCACAGACTGTGGAAAAGCACTTTCATTGAGAGGGGTTGCCAAGCTTCTAAGAAATAACGAGTTTCCGAAATACCAGCAAATATTTTTTCACCCAAATTTGATGATTCTTGGTGGTAATGATCAGTACACAAATCCCACTTGGCTCACGAAATTTTGTTCTTCTTGGTTGAAGCGTTCGTCTACAGTAGCAGTTTTTATATTTAAGTTTCCCTCGGTTCTCTCCTATATAGATAGATGAATTTGGAACTCTAAATCCAACATGGTTTGTAGTAGCTCTTTGAAACTTGACAAAATAAAGGAGTTCTCAGATTTGTCTCTATGGTTTGTTTCCTCTTCAAGTAGCCCTAGGCACAGACTTTGGAAAAGCACTTTCATTGAGAGGGGTTGCAAAGCTTCTAAGAAATAACGAGTTTCCGAAATACCAGCAAATATTTTTTCACCCAATCTTGATGATACTTGGAGCTAATGATCAGTACACAAATCCCACTTGCATCACCAAATTTTGTTCTTCTTAGTTGAAGCATTCGTCTACAGTAGCAGTTTTTATATTTAGGTTTCCCTCTGTTCTCTCCTATATAGAAAGATGAATTTGGAACTCTAAATCCAACATGGTTTGTAGTAGCTCTTTGAAACTTGACAAAATAAAGGAGTTCTCAGATTTGCCTCTATGGTTTGTTTCCTCTTAAAGTAGCCCTAGGCGCAGACTGTGGAATAGCACTTTCATTGAGAGGGGTTGCCAAGCTTCTAAGAAATAACGAGTTTCCGAAATACCAGCAAATATTTTTTCACCCAATCTTGATGATACTTGTTGGTAATGATCAGTACACAAATCCCACTTGGCTTACCAAATTTTGTTCTCTTAGGTTGAAGCGTTTGTCTACAGTAGCAGTTTATATATTTAAGTTTCCCTCTGTTGTCTCCTATATAGATAGATGAATTTGGAACTCTAAATCCAACATGGTTTGTAGTAGCTCTTTGAAACTTGACAAAATAAAGGAGTTCTCAGATTTGCCTCTATGGTTTGTTTCCTCTTCAAGTAGTCCTAGGCACAGACTGTGGAAAAGCACTTTCATTGAGAGGGGTTGCCAAGCTTCTAAGAAATAACGAGTTTCCGAAATACCAGCAAATATTTTTTCACCCAAATTTGATGATTCTTGGTGGTAATGATCAGTACACAAATCCCACTTGGCTCACGAAATTTTGTTCTTCTTGGTTGAAGCGTTCGTCTACAGTAGTAGTTTTTATATTTAAGTTTCCCTCGGTTCTCTCCTATATAGATAGATGAATTTGGAACTCTAAATCCAACATGGTTTGTAGTAGCTCTTTGAAACTTGACAAAATAAAGGAGTTCTCCGATTTTTCTCTATGGTTTGTTCCTCTTCAAGTAGCCCTAGGCACAGACTTTGGAAAAGTACTTTCATTGAGAGGGGTTGCAAAGCTTCTAAGAAATAACGAGTTTCCGAAATAACAGCAAATATTTTTTCACCCAATCTTGATGATACTTGGAGCTAATGATCAGTACACAAATCCCACTTGCATCACCAAATTTTGTTCTTCTTAGTTGAAGCGTTCGTCTACAGTAGCAGTTTTTATATTTAGGTTTTCCTCTGTTCTCTCCTATATAGAAAGATGAATTTGGAACTCTAAATCAACATGGTTTGTAGTAGCTCTTTGAAACTTGACAAAATAAAGGAGTTCTCAGATTTGTCTCTATGGTTTGTTTCCTCCTCAAGTAGCCCTAGGCACAGACTGTGGAAAGCACTTTCATTGAGATGGGTTGCCAAGCTTCTAAGAAATAACGAGTTTCCGAAATACCAGCAAATATTTTTTCACCCAATCTTGATGATACTTGGAGCTAATGATCAGTACACAAATCCCACTTGGCTCACCAAATTTTGTTCTTCTTGGTTGAAGCGTTCGTCTACAGTAGCAGTTTTATTTAGGTTTCCCTCTGTTCTCTCCTATATAAAAAGATGAATTTGGAACTCTAAATCCAACATGGTTTGTAGTAGCTCTTTGAAACTTGACAAAATAAAGGAGGTCTCAGATTTGTCTCTATGGTTTGTTTCCGCTTCAAGTAGCCGTAGGCACAGACTGTGGGAAAGCACTTTCATTGAGAGGGTTGCCAAGCTTCTAAGAAATACGAGTTTAGAAATACCAGCAAATATTTTTTCACCCAAATTTGATGATTCTTGGTGGTAATGATCAGTACACTAATCCCACTTGGCTCACGAAATTTTGTTCTTCTAGGTTGAAGCGTTCGTCTACAAGTAGCAGTTTTTATATTTAAGTTTCCCTCGGTTCTCTCCTATATAGATAGATGAATTTGGAACTCTAAATCCAACATAGTTTGTAGTAGCTCTTTGAAACTTGACAAAATAAAGGAGTTCTCTGATTTTCTCTATGGTTTGTTTCCCCCTAGGCACAGACTTTGGAAAAGCACTTTCATTGAGAGGGGTTGCCAAGCTTCTAAGAAATAACGAGTTTTCCGAAATACCAGCAAATATTTTTTCACCCAATCTTGATGATACTTGGAGCTAATGATCAGTACACAAATCCCACTTGGCTCACCAAATTTTCTTCTTCTTGGTTGAAGCGTTCGTCTACAGTAGCAGTTTTTATATTTAGGTTTCCCTCTGTTCTCTCCTATATAGAAAGATGAATTTGGAACTCTAAATCCAACATGGTTTGTAGTAGCTCTTTGAAACTTGACAAAATAAAGGAGTTCTCAGTTTTGTCTCTATGGTTTGTTTCCTCTTCAAGTAGCCCTAGGCACAGACTGTGGAAAGCCCTTTCATTGAGATGGGTTGCCAAGCTTCCAAGAATAACGAGTTTCCGAAATACCAGCAAATATTTTTTCACACAATCTTGTTGATACTTGGTGGTAATGATCAGTACACAAATCCCACTTGGCTCACCAAATTTTGTTCTTCTAGGTTGAAGCGTTCGTCTACAGTAGCAGTTTTTATATTTAGGTTTCTCTCTGTTCTCTCCTATATAGATAGATGAATTTGGAACTCTAAATCCAACATGGTTTGTTGTAGCTCTTTGAAACTTGACAAAATAAAGGAGTTCCCCGATTTTTCTCTATGGTTTGTTTCCTCTTCAAGTAGCCCTAGGCACAGACTTTGGAAAAGCACTTTCATTGAGAGGGGTTGCCAAGCTTCTAAGAAATAACGAGTTTCCGAAATACCAGCAAATATTTATTCACCCAATCTTGATGATACTTGTAGCTAATGATCAGTACACGAATCCCACTTGGATCACCAAATTTTGTTCTTCTTGGTTGAAGCATTCGTCTACAGTAGCAGTTTTATATTTAGGTTTCCCTCTGTTCTCTCCTATATAGAAAGATGAATTTGGAACTCTAAATCCAACATGGTTTGTAGTAGCTCTTTGAAACTTGACAAAATAAAGGAGGTCTCAGTTTTGTCTCTATGGTTTGTTTCCTCTTCAAGTAGCCCTAGGCACAGACTGTGGAAAGCACTTTCATTGAGATGGGTTGCCAAGCTTCTAAGAAATTACGAGTTTCCGAAATACCAGCAAATATTATTTCACACAATCTTGTTAATACTTGGTGGTAATGATCAGTATACAAATCCCACTTGGCTTCACCAAATTTTGTTCTTCTAGGTTGAAGCGTTCGTCTACAGTAGCAGTTTTTATATTTAGGTTTCTCTCTGTTCTCTCCTATATAGATGGATGAATTTGGAACTCTAAATCCAACATGGTTTGTAGTAGCTCTTTGAAACTTGACAAAATAAAGGAGGTCTCAGATTTGTCTCTATGGTTTGTTTCCTCTTCAAGTAGCGGTAGGCACAGACTGTGGGAAAGCACTTTCATTGAGAGGGGTTGCCAAGCTTCTAAGAAATAACGAGTTTCGAAATACCAGCAAATATTTTTTCACCCAAATTTGATGATTCTTGGTGGTAATGATCAGTACACAAATCCCACTTGGCTCACGAAATTTTGTTCTTCTAGGTTGAAGCGTTCGTCTACAGTAGCAGTTTTTATATTTAAGTTTCCCTCGGTTCTCTCCTATATAGATAGATGAATTTGGAACTCTAAATCCAACATGGTTTGTAGTAGCTCTTTGAAACTTGACAAAATAAAGGAGTTCTCCGATTTTTCTCTATGGTTTGTTTCCTCTTCAAGTAGCCCTAGGCACAGACTTTGGAAAATCACATTCATTGAGAGGGGTTGCCAAGCTTCTAAGAAATAACGAGTTTCCGAAATACCAGCAAATATTTATTCACCCAATCTTGATGATACTTGGAGCTAATGATCAGTACACAAATCCCACTTGGATCACCAAATTTTGTTCTTCTTGGTTGAAGCGTTCGTCTACAGTAGCAGTTTTTATATTTAGGTTTCCCTCTGTTCTCTCCTATATAGAAAGATGAATTTGGAACTCTAAATCCAACATGGTTTGTAGTAGCTCTTTGAAACTTGACAAAATAAAGGAGATCTCAGTTTTTTCTCTATGGTTTGTTTCCTCTTCAAGTAGCCCTAGGCACAGACTGTGGAAAGCACTTTCATTGAGATGGGTTGCCAAGCTTCTAAGAAATAACGAGTTTTGAAATACCAGCAAATATTTTTCACACAATCTTGTTGATACTTGGTGGTAATGATCAGTACACAAATCCCACTTGGCTCACCAAATTTTGTTCTTCTAGGTTGAAGCGTTCGTCTACAGTAGCAGTTTTTATATTTAGGTCTCTCTCTGTTCTCTCCTATATAGATAGATGAATTTGGAACTCTAAATCCAACATGGTTTGTAGTAGCTCTTTGAAACTTGACAAAATAAAGGAGTTCTCCGATTTTTCTCTATGGTTTGTTTCCTCTTCAAGTAGCCCTAGGCACAGACTTTGGAAAAAGCACTTTCATTGAGAGGGGTTGCCAAGCTTCTAAGAAATAACGAGTTTCCGAAATACCAGCAAGTATGTTTTCACCCAATCTTGATGATACTTGGAGCTAATGATCAGTACACAAATCCCACTTGGATCACCAAATTTTGTTCTTCTTGGTTGAAGCGTTCGTGTACAGTAGCAGTTTTTATATTTAGGTTTCCCTCTGTTCTCTCCTATATAGAAAGATGAATTTGGAACTCTAAATCCAACATGGTTTGTAGTAGCTCTTTGAAACTTGACAAAATAAAGGAGTTCTCAGTTTTGTCTCTATGGTTTGTTTCCTCTTCAAGTAGCCCTAGGCACAGACTGTGGAAAGCCCTTTCATTGAGATGGGTTGCCAAGCTTCCAAGAAATAACGAGTTTCCGAAATACCAGCAAATATTTTTTCACACAATCTTGTTGATACTTGCTGGTAATTATCAGTACACAAATCCCACTTGGCTCACCAAATTTTGTTCTTCTAGTTGAAGCGTTCGTCTACAGTAGCAGTTTTTATATTTAGGTTTCTCTCTGTTCTCTCCTATATAGATAGATGAATTTGGAACTCTAAATCCAACATGGTTTGTTGTAGCTCTTTGAAACTTGACAAAATAAAGGAGTTCTCCGATTTTTCTCTATGGTTTGTTTCCTCTTCAAGTAGCCCTAGGCACAGACTTTGGAAAAGCACTTTCATTGAGAGGGGGTGCCAAGCTTCTAAGAAATAACGAGTTTCCGAAATACCAGCCAATATTTATTCACCCAATCTTGATGATACTTGGAGCTAATGATCAGTACACGAATCCCACTTGGATCACCAAATTTTGTTCTTCTTGGTTGAAGCGTTCGTCTACAGTAGCAGTTTTATATTTAGGTTTCCCTCTGTTCTCTCCTATATAGAAAGATGAATTTGGAACTCTAAATCCAACATGGTTTGTAGTAGCTTTTTGAAACTTGACAAAATAAAGGAGGTCTCAGTTTTGTCTCTATGGTTTGTTTCCTCTTCAAGTAGCCCTAGGCACAGACTGTGGAAAGCACTTTCATTGAGATGGGTTGCCAAGCTTCTAAGAAATTACGAGTTTCCGAAATACCAGCAAATATTATTTCACACAATCTTGTTAATACTTGGTGGTAATGATCAGTATACAAATCCCACTTGGCTCACCAAATTTTGTTCTTCTAGGTTGAAGCGTTCGTCTACAGTAGCAGTTTTTATATTTAGGTTTCTCTCTGTTCTCTCCTATATAGATGGATGAATTTGGAACTCTAAATCCAACATGGTTTGTAGTAGCTCTTGAAACTTGACAAAATAAAGGAGGTCTCAGATTTGTCTCTATGGTTTGTTTCCTTTTCAAGTAGCGGTAGGCACAGACTGTGGGAGAGCACTTTCATTGAGAGGGGTTGCCAAGCTTCTAAGAAATAACGAGTTTCGAAATACCAGCAAATATTTTTTCACCCAAATTTGATGATTCTTGGTGGTAATGATCAGTACACAAATCCCACTTGGCTCACGAAATTTTGTTCTTCTAGGTTGAAGCGTTCGTCTACAGTAGCAGTTTTTATATTTAAGTTTCCCTCGGTTCACTCCTATATAGATAGATGAATTTGGAACTCTAAATCCAACATGGTTTGTAGTAGCTCTTTGAAACTTGACAAAATAAAGGAGTTCTCCGATTTTTCTCTATGGTTTGTTTCCTCTTCAAGTAGCCCTATGCACAGACTTTGGAAAAGCACTTTCATTGAGAGGTGTTGCCAAGCTTCTAAGAAATAACGAGTTTCCGAAATACCAGCAAATATTTTTTCACCCAATCTTGATGATACTTGGAGCTAATGATCAGTACACAAATCCCACTTGGCTCACGAAATTTTGTTCTTCTTGGTTGAAGCGTTCGTCTACAGTAGCAGTTTTTATATTTAGGTTTCCCTCTGTTCTCTCCTATATAGAAAGATGAATTTGGAACTCTAAATCCAACATGGTTTGTAGTAGCTCTTTGAAACTTGACAAAATAAAGGAGATCTCAGTTTTGTCTCTATTGTTTGTTTCCTCTTCAAGTAGCCCTAGGCACAGACTGTGGAAAGCACTTTCATTGAGATGGGTTGCCAAGCTTCTAAGAAATTACGAGTTTCGAAATACCAGCAAATATTTTTTCACACAATCTTGTTGATACTTGGTGGTAATGATCAGTACACAAATCCCACTTGGCTCACCAAATTTTGTTCTTCTAGGTTGAAGCGTTCGTCTACAGTAGCAGTTTTTATATTTAGGTTTCTCTCTGTTCTCTCCTATATAGATAGATGAATTTGGAACTCTAAATCCAACATGGTTTGTAGTAGCTCTTTGAAACTTGACAAAATAAAGGAGTTCTCAGATTTGTCTCTATGGTTTGTTTCCTCTTCAAGTAGCCCTAGGCACAGCCTTTGGAAAAGCACTTTCATTGAGAGGGGTTGCCAAGCTTCTAAGAAATAACGAGTTTCCGAAATACCAGCAAGTATGTTTTCATCCAATCTTGATGATACTTGGAGCTAATGATCAGTACACAAATCCCACTTGGATCACCAAATTTTGTTCTTCTTGGTTGAAGCGTTCGTGTACAGTAGCAGTTTTTATATTTAGGTTTCCCTCTGTTCTCTCCTATATAGAAAGATGAATTTGGAACTCTAAATCCAACATGGTTTGTAGTAGCTCTTTGAAATTTGACAAAATAAAGGAGTTCTCAGTTTTGTCTCTATGGTTTGTTTCCTCTTCAAGTATCCCTAGGCACAGACGTTGTAAAGCCCTTTCATTGAGATGGGTTGCCAAGCTTCCAAGAAATAACGAGTTTCCGAAATACCAGCAAATATTTTTTCACCCAAATTTGATGATTCTTGGTGGTAATGATCAGTACACAAATCCCACTTGGCTCACGATATTTTGTTCTTCTAGGTTGAAGCGTTCGTCTACAGTAGCAGTTTTTATATTTAAGTTTCCCTCGGTTCTCTCCTATTTAGATAGATGAATTTGGAACTCTAAATCCAAACATGGTTTGTAGTAGCTCTTTGAAACTTGACAAAATAAAGGAGTTCTCCGATTTTTCTCTATGGTTTGTTTCCTCTTCAAGTAGCCCTAGGCACAGACTTTGGAAAAGCACTTTCATTGAGAGGTGTTGCCAAGCTTCTAAGAAATAACGAGTTTCGAAATACCAGCAAATATTTTTTCACCCAATCTTGATGATACTTGGAGCTAATGATCAGTACACAAATCCCACTTGGCTCACGAAATTTTGTTCTTCTTGGTTGAAGCGTTCGTCTACAGTAGCAGTTTTTATATTTAGGTTTCCCTCTGTTCTCTCCTATATAGAAAGATGAATTTGGAACTCTAAATCCAACATGGTTTGTAGTAGCTCTTTGAAACTTGACAAAATAAAGGAGATCTCAGTTTTGTCTCTATTGTTTGTTTCCTCTTCAAGTAGCCCTAGGCACAGACTGTGGAAAGCACTTTCATTGAGATGGGTTGCCAAGCTTCTAAGAAATAACGAGTTTCGAAATACCAGCAAATATTTTTTCACACAATCTTGTTGATACTTGGTGGTAATGATCAGTACACAAATCCCACTTATCTCACCAAATTTTGTTCTTCTAGGTTGAAGCGTTCGTCTACAGTAGCAGTTTTTATATTTAGGTTTCTCTCTGTACTCTCCTATATAGATAGATGAATTTGGAACTCTAAATCCAACATGGTTTGTAGTAGCTCTTTGAAACTTGACAAAATAAAGGAGTTCTCAGATTTGTCTCTATGGTTTGTTTCCTCTTCAAGTAGCCCTAGGCACAGACTTTGGAAAAGCACTTTCATTGAGAGGGGTTGCCAAGCTTCTAAGAAATAACGAGTTTCCGAAATACCAGCAAGTATGTTTTCACCCAATCTTGATGATACTTGGAGCTAATGATCAGTACACAAATCCCACTTGGATCACCAAATTTTGTTCTTCTTGGTTGAAGCGTTCGTGTACAGTAGCAGTTTTTATATTTAGGTTTCCCTCTGTTCTCTCCTATATAGAAAGATGAATTTGGAACTCTAAATCCAACATGGTTTGTAGTAGCTCTTTGAAACTTGACAAAATAAAGGAGTTCTCAGTTTTGTCTCTATGGTTTGTTTCCGCTTCAAGTATCCCTAGGCACAGACTGTGTAAAGCCCTTTCATTGAGATGGGGTTGCCAAGCTTCCAAGAAATAACGAGTTTCCGAAATACCAGCAAATATTTTTTCACACAATCTTGTTGATACTTGGTGGTAATGATCAGTACACAAATCCCACTTGGCTCACCAAATTTTGTACTTCTAGGTTGAAGCGTTCGTCTACAGTAGCAGTTTTTACATTTAGGTTTCTCTCTGTTCTCTCCTGTATAGATAGATGAATTTGGAACTCTAAATCCAACATGGTTTGTAGTAGCTCTTTGAAACTTGACAAAATAAAGGAGTTCTCTGATTTTTCTCTATGGTTTGTTTCCTCTTCAAGTAGCCCTAGGCACAAACTTTGGAAAATCACATTCATTGAGAGGGGTTGCCAAGCTTCTAAGAAATAACGAGTTTCCGAAATACCAGCAAATATTTATTCAACCAATCTTGATGATACTTGGAGCTAATGATCAGTACACAAATCCCACTTGGATCACCAAATTTTGTTCTTCTTGGTTGAAGCGTTCGTCTACAGTAGCAGTTTTTATATTTAGGTTTCCTCTGTTCTCTCCTATATAGAAAGATGAATTTGGAACTCTAAATCCAACATGGTTTGTAGTAGCTCTTTGAAACTTGACAAAATAAAGGAGATCTCAGTTTTGTCTCTATGGTTTGTTTCCTCTTCAAGTAGCCCTAGGCACAGACTGTGGAAAGCACTTTCATTGAGATGGGTTGCCAAGCTTCTAAGAAATAACGAGTTTCCGAAATACCAGCAAATATTTTTTCACACAATCTTTTTGATACTTGGTGGTAATGATCAGTACACAAATCCCACTTGGCTCACCAAATTTTGTTCTTCTAGGTTGAAGCGTTCGTCTACAGTAGCAGTTTTTATATTTAGGTTTCTCTCTGTTCTCTCCTATATAGATAGATGAATTTGGAACTCTAAATCCAACATGGTTTGTAGTAGCTCTTTGAAACTTGACAAAATAAAGGAGTTCTCCGATTTTTCTCTATGGTTTGTTTCCTCTTCAAGTAGCCCCAGGCACAGACTTTGGAAAAGCACTTTCATTGAGAGGGGTTGCCAAGCTTCTAAGAAATAACGAGTTTCCGAAATACCAGCAAGTATGTTTTCACCCAATCTTGATGATACTTGGAACTAATGATCAGTACACAAATCCCACTTGGATCACCAAATTTTGTTCTTCTTGGTTGAAGCGTTCGTGTACAGTAGCAGTTTTTATATTTTAGGTTTCCCTCTGTTCTCTCCTATATAGAAAGATGAATTTGGAACTCTAAATCCAACATGGTTTGTAGTAGCTCTTTGAAACTTGAAAAAATAAAGGAGTTCTCAGTTTTGTCTCTATGGTTTGTTTCCTCTTCAAGTAGCCCTAGGCACAGACTGTGGAAAGCCCTTCATTGAGATGGGTTGCCAAGCTTCCAAGAAATAACGAGTTTCCGAAATACCAGCAAATATTTTTTCACACAATCTTGTTGATACTTGGTGGTAATGATCAGTACACAAATCCCACTTGGCTCACCCAATTTTTGTACTTCTAGGTTGTAGCGTTCGTCTACAGTAGCAGTTTTTATATTTAGGTTTCTCTCTGTTCTCTCCTATATAGATAGATGAATTTGGAACTCTAAATCCAACATGGTTTGTAGTAGCTCTTTGAAACTTGACAAAATAAAGGAGTTCTCCGATTTTTCTCTATGGTTTGTTTCCTCTTCAAGTAGCCCTAGGCACAGACTTTGGAAAATCACATTCATTGAGAGGGGTTGCCAAGCTTCTAAGAAATAACGAGTTTCCGAAATACCAGCAAATATTTATTCACCCAATCTTGATGATACTTGGAGCTAATGATCAGTACACAAATCCCACTTGGATCACCAAATTTTGTTCTTCTTGGTTGAAGCGTTCGTCTACAGTAGCAGTTTTTATATTTAGGTTTCCCTCTGTTCTCTCCTATATAGAAAGATGAATTTGGAACTCTAAATCCAACATGGTTTGTAGTAGCTCTTTGAAACTTGACAAAATAAGGGAGTTCTCAGTTTTGTCTCTATGGTTTGTTTCCTCTTCAAGTAGCCCTAGGCACAGACTGTGGAAAGCACTTTCATTGAGATGGGTTGCCAAGCTTCTAAGAAATTACGAGTTTCCGAAATACCAGCAAATATTATTTCACACAATCTTGTTGATACTTGGTGGTAATGATCAGTATACAAATCCCACTTGGCTCACCAAATTTTGTTCTTCTAGGTTGAAGCGTTCGTCTACAGTAGCAGTTTTTATATTTAGGTTTCTCTCTGTTCTCTCCTTTTTGATAGATGAATTTGGGAACTCTAAATCCAACATGGTTTGTAGTAGCTCTTTGAAACTTGACAAAATAAAGGAGGTCTCAGATTTGTCTCTATGGTTTGTTTCCTCTTCGAGTAGCCGTAGGCACACACTGTGGGAAAGCAATTTCATTGAGAGGGGTTGCCAAGCTTCTAAGAAATAACGAGTTTCGAAATACCAGCAAATATTTTTTCACCCAAATTTGATGATTCTTGGTGGTAATGATCAGTACACAAATCCCACTTGGCTCACGAAATTTTGTTCTTTTAGGTTGAAGCGTTCGTCTACAGTAGCAGTTTTTATATTTGAGTTTTCCTCGGTTCTCTCCTATATAGATAGATGAATTTGGAACTCTAAATCCAACATGGTTTGTAGTAGCTCTTTGAAACTTGACAAAATAAAGGAGTTCTCAGTTTTGTCTCTATGGTTTGTTTCCTCTTCAAGTAGCTCTAGGCACAGACTGTGGAAAGCACTTTCATTGAGATGGGTTGCCAAGCTTCTAAGAAATAACGAGTTTCGAAATACCAGCAAATATTTTTTCACACAATCTTGATGATACTTGGAGCTAATGATCAGTACACAAATCCCACTTGGCTCAGGAAATTTTGTTCTTCTTGGTTGAAGCGTTCGTCTACAGTAGCAGTTTTTATATTTAGGTTTCTCTCTGTTCTCTCCTATATAGATAGATGAATTTGGAACTCTAAATCCAACATGGTTTGTAGTAGCTCTTTGAAACTTGACAAAATAAAGGAGGTCTCAGATTTGTCTCCATGGTTTGTTTCCTCGTCAAGTAGCCGTAGGCACAGACTGTGGGAAAGCACTTTCATTGAGAGGGGTTGCCAAGCTTCTAAGAAATAACGAGTTTCGAAATACCAGCAAATATTTTTTTACCCAAATTTGATGATTCTTGGTGGTAATGATCAGTACACAAATCCCACTTGGCTCACGGAATTTTGTTCTTCTAGGTTGAAGCGTTCGTCTACAGTAGCAGTTTTTATATTTAGGTTTCTCTCTGTTCTCTCCTATATAGATAGATGAATTTGGAACTCTAAATCCAACAGGGTTTGTAGTAGCTCTTTGGAACTTGACAAAATAAAGGAGTTCTCAGTTTTGTATCTATGGTTTGTTTCCTCTTCAAGTAGCCCTAGGCACAGACTGTGGAAAGCACTTTCATTGAGATGGGCTGCCAAGCTTCTAAGAAATAACGAGTTTCCGAAATACCAGCAAATATTTTTTCACCCAATCTTGATGATACTTGGAGCTAATGATCAGTACACAAATCCCACTTGGCTCACCAAATTTTGTTCTTCTTGGTTGAAGCGTTCGTCTACAGTAGCAGGTTTTATATTTAGGTTTCTCTCTGTTCTCTCCTATATAGATAGATGAATTTGTAACTCTAAATCCAACAGGGTTTGTAGTAGCTCTTTGAAACTTGACAAAATAAAGAAGGTCTCAGATTTGTCTTTATGGTTTGTTTCCTCTTCAAGTAGCCCTAGGCACAGACTGTGGAAAAGCACTTTAATTGAGAGGGGTTGCCAAGCTTCTAAGAAATAACGAGTTTCCGAAATACCAGCAAATATTTTTTCACCCAAATTTGATGATTCTTGGTGGTAATGATCAGTACACAAATCCCACTTGGCTCACGAAATTTTGTTCTTCTAGTTTGAAGCTTTCGTCTACAGTCCAGTTTTTATATTTAGGTTTTCCTTTGTTCTCTCATATATAGATAGATGAATTTGGAACTCTAAATCCAACATGTTTTGTAGTAGCTCTTTGAAACTTGACAAAATAAAGGAATTCTCAGATTTGCCTCTATGGTTTGTTTCCTCTTCAAGTAGCCGTAGGCACAGACTGTGGGAAAGCACTTTCATTGAGAGGGGTTGCCAAGCTTCTAAGAAATAACGAGTTTTGAAATACCAGCAAATATTTTTTCACCCAAATTTGATGATTCTTGGTGGTAATGATCAGTACACAAATCCCACTTGGCTCACCAAATTTTGTTCTTCTAGGTTGAAGCGTTCGTCTACAGTAGCAGTTTTTATATTTAAGTTTCCCTCGGTTCTCTCCTATATAGATAGATGAATTTGGAACTCTAAATCCAACATGGTTTGTAATAGCTCTTTGAAACTTGACAAAATAAAGGAGTTCTCAGTTTTGTCTCTATGGTTTGTTTCCTCTTCAAGTAGCCCTAGGAACAGACTGTGGAAAGCACTTTCATTGAGATGGGTTGCCAAGCTTCTAAGAAATTACGAGTTTCCGAAATACAGCAAATATTATTTCACACAATCTTGTTGATACTTGGTGGTAATGATCAGTATTCAAATCCCATTGGCTCACCAAATTTTGTTCTTCTAGGTTGAAGCGTTCTTCTACAGTAGCAGTTTTTTATTTAGGTTTCTCTCTGTTCTCTCCTATATAGATAGATGAATTTGGAACTCTAAATCCAACATGGTTTGTAGTAGCTCTTTGAAACTTGACAAAATAAAGGAGGTCTCAGATTTGTCTCTATGGTTTTTTTCCTCTTCAAGTAGCCGTAGGCACAGACTGTGGGAAAGCACTTTCATTGAGAGGAGTTGCCAAGCTCCTAAGAAATAACGAGTTTTGAAATACCAGCAAATATTTTTTCACCGAAATTTGATGATTCTTGGTGGTAATGATCAGTACACAAATCCCACTTGGCTCACGAAATTTTGTTCTTCTAGGTTGAAGCGTTCGTCTACAGTAGCAGTTTTTATATTTAAGTTTCCCTCGGTTCTCTCCTATATAGATAAATGAATTTGGAACTCTAAATACAACATGGTTTGTAGTAGCTCTTTGAAACTTGACAAAATAAAGGAGTTCTCCGTTTTGTCTCTATGGTTTGTTTCCTTTTCAAGTAGTCCTAGGCACAGACTGTGGAAATCACTTTCATTGAGATGGGTTGCCAAGCTTCTAAGAAATAACGAGTTTCCGAAATACCAGCAAATATTTTTTCACACAATCTTGTTGATACTTGGTGGTAATGATCAGTACACAAATCCCACTTGGCTCACCATATTTTGTTCTTCTAGGTTGAAGCGTTTGTCTACAGTAGCAGTTTTTATATTTAGGTTTCCCCCGGTTCTTTCCTATATAGATACATAAATTTGGAACTCTAAATCCAACATGGTTTGTAGTAGCTCTTTGAAACTTTACAAAATAAAGGAGTTCTCAGATTTGTCTCTATGGTTTGTTTCCTCTTCACATAGCCCTAGGCAGAGACTGTGGAAAAGCATTTTCATTGAGAGGGGTTGCCAAGCTTCTAAGAAATAACGAGTTTCCGAAATACCATCAAATATTTTTTCACCCAATCTTGATGATACTTGGTGGTAATGATCAGTACACAAATCCCACTTGGCTCACCAAATTTTGTTCTTCTAGGTTGAAGCGTTCGTCTACAGTAGCAGTTTTTATATTTAGGTTTCCCTCTGTTCTCTCCTATATAGAAAGATGAATTTGGAACTCTAAATCCAACATGGTGTGTAGTAGCTCTTTGAAACTTGACAAAATAAAGGAGTTCTCAGTTTTGTCTCTATGGTTTGTTTCCTCTTCAAGTAGCTCTAGGCACAGACTGTGGAAAGCACTTTCATTGAGATGGGTTGCCAAGCTTCTAAGAAATAACGAGTTTCGAAATACCAGCAAATATTTTTTCACACAATCTTGTTGATACTTGGTGGTAATGATCAGTACACAAATCCCACTTGGCTCACCAAATTTTGTTCTTCTAGGTTGAAGCGTTCGTCTACAGTAGCAGTTTTTATATTTAGGTTTCTCTCTGTTCTCTCCTATATAGATAGATGAATTTGGAACTCTAAATCCTACATGGTTTGTAGTAGCTCTTTGAAACTTGACAAAATAAAGGAGGTCTCAGATTTGTCTCTATGGTTTGTTTCCTCTTCGAGTAGCCGTAGGCACAGACTGTGGGAAAGCAATTTCATTGAGAGGGGTTGCCAAGCTTCTAAGAAATAACGAGTTTCGAAATACCAGCAAATATTTTTTCACCCAAATTTGATGATTCTTGGTGGTAATGATCAGTACACAAATCCCACTTGGCTCACGAAATTTTGTTCTTCTAGGTTGAAGCGTTCGTCTACAGTAGCAGTTTTTATATTTAAGTTTTCCTCGGTTCTCTCCTATATAGATAGATGAATTTGGAACTCTAAATCCAACATGGTTTGTAGTAGCTCTTTGAAACTTGACAAAATAAAGGAGTTCTCAGTTTTGTCTCTATGGTTTGTTTCCTCTTCAAGTAGCTCTAGGCACAGACTGTGGAAAGCACTTTCATTGAGATGAGTTGCCAAGCTTCTAAGAAATAACGAGTTTCGAAATACCAGCAAATATTTTTTCACACAATCTTGATGATACTTGGAGCTAATGATCAGTACACAAATCCCACTTGGCTCAGGAAATTTTGTTCTTCTTGGTTGAAGCGTTCGTCTACAGTAGCAGTTTTTATATTTAGGTTTCTCTCTGTTCTCTCCTATATAGATAGATGAATTTGGAACTCTAAATCCAACATGGTTTGTACTAGCTCTTTGAAACTTGACAAAATAAAGGAGGTCTCAGATTTGTCTCTATGGTTTGTTTCCTCTTCAAGTAGCCGTAGGCACAGACTGTGGGAAAGCACTTTCATTGAGAGGGGTTGCCAAGCTTCTAAGAAATAACGAGTTTCGAAATACCAGCAAATATTTTTTCACCCAAATTTGATGATTCTTGGTGGTAATGATCAGTACACAAATCCCACTTGGCTCACGAAATTTTGTTCTTCTAGTTTGAAGCTTTCGTCTACAGTCCACTTTTTATATTTAGGTTTTCCTTTGTTCTCTCATATATAGATAGATGAATTTGGAACTCTAAATCCAACATGTTTTGTAGTAGCTCTTTGAAACTTGACAAAATAAAGGAATTCTCAGATTTGCCTCTATGGTTTGTTTCCTCTTCAAGTAGCCGTAGGCACAGACTGTGGGAAAGCACTTTCATTGAGAGGGGTTGCCAAGCTTCTAAGAAATAACGAGTTTTGAAATACCAGCAAATATTTTTTCACCCAAATTTGATGATTCTTGGTGGTAATGATCAGTACACAAATCCCACTTGGCTCACCAAATTTTGTTCTTCTAGGTTGAAGCGTTCGTCTACAGTAGCAGTTTTTATATTTAAGTTTCCCTCGGTTCTCTCCTATATAGATAGATGAATTTGGAACTCTAAATCCAACATGGTTTGTAATAGCTCTTTGAAACTTGACAAAATAAAGGAGTTCTCAGTTTTGTCTCTATGGTTTGTTTCCTCTTCAAGTAGCCCTAGGAACAGACTGTGGAAAGCACTTTCATTGAGATGGGTTGCCAAGCTTCTAAGAAATTACGAGTTTCCGAAATACAGCAAATATTATTTCACACAATCTTGTTGATACTTGGTGGTAATGATCAGTATTCAAATCCCATTGGCTCACCAAATTTTGTTCTTCTAGGTTGAAGCGTTCTTCTACAGTAGCAGTTTTTTATTTAGGTTTCTCTCTGTTCTCTCCTATATAGATAGATGAATTTGGAACTCTAAATCCAACATGGTTTGTAGTAGCTCTTTGAAACTTGACAAAATAAAGGAGGTCTCAGATTTGTCTCTATGGTTTGTTTCCTCTTCAAGTAGCCGTAGGCACAGACTGTGGGAAAGCACTTTCATTGAGAGGGGTTGCCAAGCTCCTAAGAAATAACGAGTTTCGAAATACCAGCAAATATTTTTTCACCGAAATTTGATGATTCTTGGTGGTAATGATCAGTACACAAATCCCACTTGGCTCACGAAATTTTGTTCTTCTAGGTTGAAGCGTTCGTCTACAGTAGCAGTTTTTATATTTAAGTTTCCCTCGGTTCTCTCCTATATAGATAGATGAATTTGGAACTCTAAATACAACATGGTTTGTAGTAGCTCTTTGAAACTTGACAAAATAAAGGAGTTCTCCGTTTTGTCTCTATGGTTTGTTTCCTTTTCAAGTAGTCCTAGGCACAGACTGTGGAAATCACTTTCATTGAGATGGGTTGCCAAGCTTCTAAGAAATAACGAGTTTCCGAAATACCAGCAAATATTTTTTCACACAATCTTGTTGATACTTGGTGGTAATGATCAGTACACAAATCCCACTTGGCTCACCATATTTTGTTCTTCTAGGTTGAAGCGTTTGTCTACAGTAGCAGTTTTTATATTTAGGTTTCCCCCGGTTCTTTCCTATATAGATACATAAATTTGGAACTCTAAATCCAACATGGTTTGTAGTAGCTCTTTGAAACTTGACAAAATAAAGGAGTTCTCAGATTTGTCTCTATGGTTTGTTTCCTCTTCACATAGCCCTAGGCAGAGACTGTGGAAAAGCATTTTCATTGAGAGGGGTTGCCAAGCTTCTAAGAAATAACGAGTTTCCGAAATACCATCAAATATTTTTTCACCCAATCTTGATGATACTTGGTGGTAATGATCAGTACACAAATCCCACTTGGCTCACCAAATTTTGTTCTTCTAGGTTGAAGCGTTCGTCTACAGTAGCAGTTTTTATATTTAGGTTTCCCTCTGTTCTCTCCTATATAGAAAGATGAATTTGGAACTCTAAATCCAACATGGTTTGTAGTAGCTCTTTGAAACTTGACAAAATAAAGGAGTTCTCAGTTTTGTCTCTATGGTTTGTTTCCTCTTCAAGTAGCTCTAGGCACAGACTGTGGAAAGCACTTTCATTGAGATGGGTTGCCAAGCTTCTAAGAAATAACGAGTTTCGAAATACCAGCAAATATTTTTTCACACAATCTTGTTGATACTTGGTGGTAATGATCAGTACACAAATCCCACTTGGCTCACCAAATTTTGTTCTTCTAGGTTGAAGCGTTCGTCTACAGTAGCAGTTTTTATATTTAGGTTTCTCTCTGTTCTCTCCTATATAGATAGATGAATTTGGAACTCTAAATCCAACATGGTTTGTAGTAGCTCTTTGAAACTTGACAAAATAAAGGAGTTCTCCGATTTTTCTCTATGGTTTGTTTCCTCTTCAAGTAGCCCTAGGCACAGACTTTGGAAAACCACTTTCATTGAGAGGGGTGGCCAAGCTTCTAAGAAATAACCAGTTTCCGAAATACCAGCAAGTATTTTTTCACCCAATCTTGATGATACTTGGAGCTAATGATCAGTACACAAATCCCACTTGGATCACCAAATTTTGTTCTTCTTGGTTGAAGCGTTCGTGTACAGTAGCAGTTTTTATATTTAGGTTTCCCTCTGTTCTCTCCTATATAGAAAGATGAATTTGGAACTCTAAATCCAACATGGTTTGTAGTAGCTCTTTGAAACTTGACAAAATAAAGGAGTTCTCAGTTTTGTCTCTATGGTTTGTTTCCTCTTCAAGTAGCCCTAGGCACAGACTGTGGAAAGCACTTTCATTGAGATGGGTTGCCAAGCTTCTAAGAAATTACGAGTTTCCGAAATACCAGCAAATATTATTTCACACAATCTTGTTGATACTTGGTGGTAATGATCAGTATACAAATCCAGCTTTGCTCACCAAATTTTGTTCTTCTAGGTTGAAGCGTTCGTCTACAGTAGCAGTTTTTATATTTAGGTTTCTCTCTGTTCTCTCCTATATAGATAGATGAATTTGGAACTCTAAATCCAACATGGTTTGTAGTAGCTCTTTGAAACTTGACAAAATAAAGGAGGTCTCAGATTTGTCTCTATGGTTTGTTTCCTCTTCGAGTAGCCGTAGGCACAGACTGTGGGAAAGCAATTTCATTGAGAGGGGTTGCCAAGCTTCTAAGAAATAACGAGTTTCGAAATACCAGCAAATATTTTTTCACCCAAATTTGATGATTCTTGGTGGTAATGATCAGTACACAAATCCCACTTGGCTCACGAAATTTTGTTCTTCTAGGTTGAAGCGTTCGTCTACAGTAGCAGTTTTTATATTTAAGTTTTCCTCGGTTCTCTCCTACATAGATAGATGAATTTGGAACTCTAAATCCAACATGGTTTGTAGTAGCTCTTTGAAACTTGACAAAATAAAGGAGTTCTCAGTTTTGTCTCTATGGTTTGTTTCCTCTTCAAGTAGCTCTAGGCACAGACTGTGGAAAGCACTTTCATTGAGATGGGTTGCCAAGCTTCTAAGAAATAACGAGTTTCGAAATACCAGCAAATATTTTTTCACACAATCTTGATGATACTTGGAGCTAATGATCAGTACACAAATCCCACTTGGCTCAGGAAATTTTGTTCTTCTTGGTTGAAGCGTTCGTCTACAGTAGCAGTTTTTATATTTAGGTTTCTCTCTGTTCTCTCCTATATAGATAGATGAATTTGGAACTCTAAATCCAACATGGTTTGTAGTAGCTCTTTGAAACTTGACAAAATAAAGGAGGTCTCAGATTTGTCTCTATGGTTTGTTTCCTCTTCAAGTAGCCGTAGGCACAGACTGTGGGAAAGCACTTTCATTGAGAGGGGTTGCCAAGCTTCTAAGAAATAACGAGTTTCGAAATACCAGCAAATATTTTTTCACCCAAATTTGATGATTCTGGGTGGTAATGATCAGTACACAAATCCCACTTGGCTCACGAAATTTTGTTCTTCTAGGTTGAAGCGTTCCTCTACAGTAGCAGTTTTTATATTTAGGTTTCTCTCTGTTCTCTCCTATATAGATAGATGAATTTGGAACTCTAAATCCAACAGGGTTTGTAGTAGCTCTTTGGAACTTGACAAAATAAAGGAGTTCTCAGTTTTGTATCTATGGTTTGTTTCCTCTTCAAGTAGCCCTAGGCACAGACTGTGGAAAGCACTTTCATTGAGATGCGCTGCCAAGCTTCTAAGAAATAACGAGTTTCCGAAATACCAGCAAATATTTTTTCACCCAATCTTGATGATACTTGGAGCTAATGATCAGTACACAAATCCCACTTGGCTCACCAAATTTTGTTCTTCTTGGTTGAAGCGTTCGTCTACAGTAGCAGGTATTATATTTAGGTTTCTCTCTGTTCTCTCCTATATAGATAGATGAATTTGTAACTCTAAATCCAACAGGGTTTGTAGTAGCTCTTTGAAACTTGACAAAATAAAGAAGGTCTCAGATTTGTCTTTATGGTTTGTTTAATCTTCAAGTAGCCCTAGGCACAGACTGTGGAAAAGCACTTTAATTGAGAGGGGTTGCCAAGCTTCTAAGAAATAACGAGTTTCCGAAATACCAGCAAATATTTTTTCACCCAAATTTGATGATTCTTGGTGGTAATGATCAGTACACAAATCCCACTTGGCTCACGAAATTTTGTTCTTCTAGTTTGAAGCTTTCGTCTACAGTCCAGTTTTTATATTTAGGTTTTCCTTTGTTCTCTCATATATAGATAGATGAATTTGGAACTCTAAATCCAACATGTTTTGTAGTAGCTCTTTGAAACTTGACAAAATAAAGGAATTCTCAGATTTGCCTCTATGGTTTGTTTCCTCTTCAAGTAGCCGTAGGCACAGACTGTGGGAAAGCACTTTCATTGAGAGGGGTTGCCAAGCTTCTAAGAAATAACGAGTTTCGAAATACCAGCAAATATTTTTTCACCCAAATTTGATGATTCTTGGTGGTAATGATCAGTACACAAATCCCACTTGGCTCACCAAATTTTGTTCTTCTAGGTTGAAGCGTTCGTCTACAGTAGCAGTTTTTATATTTAAGTTTCCCTCGGTTCTCTCCTATATAGATAGATGAATTTGGAACTCTAAATCCAACATGGTTTGTAATAGCTCTTTGAAACTTGACAAAATAAAGGAGTTCTCAGTTTTGTCTCTATGGTTTGTTTCCTCTTCAAGTAGCCCTAGGAACAGACTGTGGAAAGCACTTTCATTGAGATGGGTTGCCAAGCTTCTAAGAAATTACGAGTTTCCGAAATACCAGCAAATATTATTTCACACAATCTTGTTGATACTTGGTGGTAATGATCAGTATTCAAATCCCATTGGCTCACCAAATTTTGTTCTTCTAGGTTGAAGCGTTCTTCTACAGTAGCAGTTTTTTATTTAGGTTTCTCTCTGTTCTCTCCTATATAGATAGATGAATTTGGAACTCTAAATCCAACATGGTTTGTAGTAGCTCTTTGAAACTTGACAAAATAAAGGAGGTCTCAGATTTGTCTCTATGGTTTGTTTCCTCTTCAAGTAGCCGTAGGCACAGACTGTGGGAAAGCACTTTCATTGAGAGGGGTTGCCAAGCTCCTAAGAAATAACGAGTTTCGAAATACCAGCAAATATTTTTTCACCGAAATTTGATGATTCTTGGTGGTAATGATCAGTACACAAATCCCACTTGGCTCACGAAATTTTGTTCTTCTAGGTTGAAGCGTTCGTCTACAGTAGCAGTTTTTATATTTAAGTTTCCCTCGGTTCTCTCCTATATAGATAGATGAATTTGGAACTCTAAATACAACATGGTTTGTAGTAGCTCTTTGAAACTTGACAAAATAAAGGAGTTCTCCGTTTTGTCTCTATGGTTTGTTTCCTTTTCAAGTAGTCCTAGGCACAGACTGTGGAAATCACTTTCATTGAGATGGGTTGCCAAGCTTCTAAGAAATAACGAGTTTCCGAAATACCAGCAAATATTTTTTCACACAATCTTGTTGATACTTGGTGGTAATGATCAGTACACAAATCCCACTTGGCTCACCATATTTTGTTCTTCTAGGTTGAAGCGTTTGTCTACAGTAGCAGTTTTTATATTTAGGTTTCCCCCGGTTCTTTCCTATATAGATACATAAATTTGGAACTCTAAATCCAACATGGTTTGTAGTAGCTCTTTGAAACTTGACAAAATAAAGGAGTTCTCAGATTTGTCTCTATGGTTTGTTTCCTCTTCACATAGCCCTAGGCAGAGACTGTGGAAAAGCATTTTCATTGAGAGGGGTTGCCAAGCTTCTAAGAAATAACGAGTTTCCGAAATACCATCAAATATTTTTTCACCCAATCTTGATGATACTTGGTGGTAATGATCAGTACACAAATCCCACTTGGCTCACCAAATTTTGTTCTTCTAGGTTGAAGCGTTCGTCTACAGTAGCAGTTTTTATATTTAAGTTTCCCTCTGTTCTCTCCTATATAGAAAGATGAATTTGGAACTCTAAATCCAACATGGTTTGTAGTAGCTCTTTGAAACTTGACAAAATAAAGGAGTTCTCAGTTTTGTCTCTATGGTTTGTTTCCTCTTCAAGTAGCTCTAGGCACAGACTGTGGAAAGCACTTTCATTGAGATGGGTTGCCAAGCTTCTAAGAAATAACGAGTTTTGAAATACCAGCAAATATTTTTTCACACAATCTTGTTGATACTTGGTGGTAATGATCAGTACACAAATCCCACTTGGCTCACCAAATTTTGTTCTTCTAGGTTGAAGCGTTCGTCTACAGTAGCAGTTTTTATATTTAGGTTTCTCTCTGTTCTCTCCTATATAGATAGATGAATTTGGAACTCTAAATCCAACATGGTTTGTAGTAGCTCTTTGAAACTTGACAAAATAAAGGAGTTCTCCGATTTTTCTCTATGGTTTGTTTCCACTTCAAGTAGCCCTAGGCACAGACTTTGGAAAAGCACTTTCATTGAGAGGGGTTGCCAAGCTTCTAAGAAATAACGAGTTTCCGAAATAACAGCAAGTATTTTTTCACCCAATCTTGATGATAATTGGAGCTAATGATCAGTACACAAATCCCACTTGGATCACCAAATTTTGTTCTTCTTGGTTGAAGCGTTCGTGTACAGTAGCAGTTTTTATATTTAGGTTTCCCTCTGTTCTCTCCTATATAGAAAGATGAATTTGGAACTCTAAATCCAACATGGTTTGTAGTAGCTCTTTGAAACTTGACAAAATAAAGGAGTTCTCAGTTTTGTCTCTATGGTTTGTTTCCTCTTCAAGTAGCCCTAGGCACAGACTGTGGAAAGCACTTTCATTGAGATGGGTTGCCAAGCTTCTAAGAAATTACGAGTTTCCGAAATACCAGCAAATATTATTTCACACAATCTTGTTGATACTTGGTGGTAATGATCAGTATACAAATCCCACTTGTCTCACCAAATTTTGTTCTTCTAGGTTGTAGCGTTCGTCTACAGTAGCAGTTTTTATATTTAGGTTTCTCTCTGTTCTCTCCTATATAGATAGATGAATTTGGAACTCTAAATCCAACATGGTTTGTAGTAGCTCTTTGAAACTTCACAAAATAAAGGAGGTCTCAGATTTGTCTCTATGGTTTGTTTCCTCTTCAAGTAGCCCTAGGCACAGACTGTGGGAAAGCACTTTCATTTAGAGGGGTTGCCAAGCTTCTAAGAAATAACGAGTTTCGAAATACCAGCAAATATTTTTTCACCCAAATTTGATGATTCTTCGTGGTAATGATCAGTACACAAATCCCACTTGGCTCACGAAATTTTGTTCTTCTAGGTTGAAGCGTTCGTCTACAGTAGCAATTTTTATATTTAAGTTTCCCTCGGTTCTCTCCTATATAGATAGATGAATTTGGAACTCTAAATCCAACATGGTTTGTAGTAGCTCTTTGAAACTTGACAAAATAAAGGAGTTCTCCGATTTTTCTATGGTTTGTTTCCTCTTCAAGTAGCCCTAGGCACAGACTTTGGAAAAGCACTTTCATTGAGATGGGTTGCCAAGCTTCTAAGAAATAACGAGTTTCCGAAATACCAGCAAATATTTTTTCACCCAATCTTGATGATACTTGGAGCTAATGATCAGTACACAAATCCCACTTGGCTCACCAAATTTTGTTCTTCTTGGTTGAAGCGTTCGTCTACAGTAGCAGTTTTTATATTTAGGTTTCCCTCTGTTCTCTCCTATATAGAAAGATGAATTTGGAACTCTAAATCCAACATGGTTTGTAGTAGCTCTTTGGAACTTGACAAAATAAAGGAGTTCTCAGTTTTGTCTCTATGGTTTGTTTCCTCTTCAAGTAGCCCTAGGCACAGACTGTGGAAAGCACTTTCATTGAGATGGGTTGCCAAGCTTCTAAGAAATAACGAGTTTCGAAATACCAGCAAATATTTTTTCACACAATCTTGTTGATACTTGGTGGTAATGATCAGTACACAAATCCCACTTGGCTCACCAAATTTTGTTCTTCTAGGTTGAAGCGTTCGTCTACAGTAGCAGTTTTTATATTTAGGTTTCTCTCTGTTCTCTCCTATATAGATAGATGAATTTGGAACTCTAAATCCAACATGGTTTGTAGTAGCTCTTTGAAACTTGACAAAATAAAGGAGTTCTCCGATTTTTCTATGGTTTGTTTCCTCCTCAAGTAGCCCTAGGCACAGACTTTGGAAAAGCACTTTCATTGAGATGGGTTGCCAAGCTTCTAAGAAATAACGAGTTTCCGAAATACCAGCAAATATTTTTTCACCCAATCTTGATGATACTTGGAGCTAATGATCAGTACACAAATCCCACTTGGCTCACCAAATTTTGTTCTTCTTGGTTGAAGCGTTCGTCTACAGTAGCAGTTTTTATATTTAGGTTTCCCTCTGTTCTCTCCTATATAGAAAGATGAATTTGGAACTCTAAATCCAACATGGTTTGTAGTAGCTCTTTGGAACTTGACAAAATAAAGGAGTTCTCAGTTTTGTCTCTATGGTTTGTTTCCTCTTCAAGTAGCCCTAGGCACAGACTGTGGAAAGCACTTTCATTGAGATGGGTTGCCAAGCTTCTAAGAAATAACGAGTTTCGAAATACCAGCAAATATTTTTTCACACAATCTTGTTGATACTTGGTGGTAATGATCAGTACACAAATCCCACTTGGCTCACCAAATTTTGTTCTTCTAGGTTGAAGCGTTCGTCTACAGTAGCAGTTTTTATATTTAGGTTTCTCTCTGTTCTCTCCTATATAGATAGATGAATTTGGAACTCTAAATCCAACATGGTTTGTAGTAGCTCTTTGAAACTTGACAAAATAAAGGAGGTCTCAGATTTGTCTCTATGGTTTGTTTCCTCTTCAAGTAGCCGTAGGCACAGACTGTGGGAAAGCACTTTCATTGAGAGGGGTTGCCAAGCTTCTAAGAAATAACGAATTTCGAAATACCAGCAAATATTTTTTCACCCAAATTTGATGATTCTTGGTGGTAATGATCAGTACACAAATCCCACTTGGCTCACGAAATTCTGTTCTTCTAGGTTGAAGCGTTCGTCTACAGTAGCAGTTTTTATATTTAGGTTTCTCTCTGTTCTCTCCTATATAGATAGATGAATTTGGAACTATAAATCCAACAGGGTTTGTAGTAGCTCTTTGGAACTTGACAAAATAAAGGAGTTCTCAGTTTTGTTTCTATGGTTTGTTTCCTCTTCAAGTAGCCCTAGGCACAGACTGTGGAAAGCACTTTCATTGAGATGGGCTGCCAAGCTTCTAAGAAATAACGAGTTTCCGAAATACCAGCAAATATTTTTTCACCCAATCTTGATGATACTTGGAGCTAATGATCAGTACACAAATCCCACTTGGCTCACCAAATTTTGTTCTTCTCGGTTGAAGCGTTCGTCTACGGTAGCAGTTTTTATATTTAGGTTTCTCTCTGTTCTCTCCTATATAGATAGAGGAATTTGGAACTCTAAATCCAACATGGTTTGTAGTAGCTCTTTTAAACTTGACAAAATAAAGGAGGTCTCAGATTTGTCTCTATGGTTTGTTTCCTCTTCAAGTAGCCCTAGGCACAGACTGTGGAAAAGCACTTTCATTGAGAAGGGTTGCCAAGCTTCTAAGAAATAACGAGTTTTGAAATACCAGCAAATATTTTTTCACCCAAATTTGATGATTCTTGGTGGTAATGATCAGTACACAAATCCCACTTGGCTCACGAAATTTTGTTCTTCTAGTTTGAAGCGTTCGTCTACAGTAGCATTTTTTATATTTAGGTTTCCCTTTGTTCTCTCCTATATAGATAGATGAATTTGGAACTCTAAATCCAACATGGTTTGTAGTAGCTCTTTGAAACTTGACAAAATAAAGGAGTTCTCAGATTTGCCTCTATGGTTTGTTTCCTCTTAAAGTAGCCCTAGGCACAGACTGTGGAATAGCATTTTCATTGAGAGGGGTTGCCAAGCTTCTAAGAAATAACGAGTTTCCGAAATACCAGCAAATATTTTTTCACCCAATCTTGAGGATACTTGGAGGTAATGATCAGTACACAAATCCCACTTGGCTTAACAAATTTTGTTCTTCTAGGTTGAAGCGTTCGTCTACAGTAGCAGTTTTTATATTTAAGTTTCCCTCGGTTCTCTCCTATATAGATAGATGAATTTGGTACTCTAAATCCAACATGGTTTGTAGATGTCTTTGAAACTGACAAAATAAAGGAGTTCTCAGTTTTGTCTCTATCGTTTGTTTCCTCTTCAAGTAGCCCTAGGCACAGACTGTGGAAAAGCACTTTCATTGAGAGGGGTTGCCAAGCTTCTAAGAAATAACGAGTTTCGAAAAAACAGCAAATATTTTTTCACCCAAATTTGATGATTATTGTTGGTAATGATCAGTACACAAATCCCACTTGGCTCACGAAATTTTGTTCTTATAGTTTGAAGCTTTCGTCTACATTAGCAGTTTTTATATTTAGGTTTCCCTTTGTTCTCTCGTATTTAGATAGATGAATTTGGAACTCTAAATCCAACATGGTTTGTAGTAGCTCTTTGAAACTTGACAAAATAAAGGAGTTCTCAGTTTTGTCTCTATGGTTTGTTTCCACTTCAAGTAGCCCTAGGCACAGACTGTGGAAAGCACTTTCATTGAGAGGGGTTGCCAAGCTTCTAAGAAATAACGAGTTTCCGAAATACCAGCAAATCATTTTTCACCCAATCTTGATGATACTTGGTGGTAATGATCAGTACACAAATCCCACTTGGCTCACCAAATTTTGTTCTTCTAGGTTGAAGCGTTCGTCTACAGTAGCAGTTTTTATATTTAGGTTTCCCTCTGTTCTCTCCCATATAGATAGATGAATTTGGAACTCTAAATCCAACATGGTTTGTAGTAGCTCTTTGAAACTTGACAAAATAAAGGAGTTCTCAGTTTTGTCTCTATGGTTTGTTTCCTCTTCAAGTAGCCCTAGGCACAGACTGTGGAAAAGCACTTTAATTGAGAGGGGTTGCCAAGCTTCTAAGAAATAACGAGTTTCGAAATACCAGCAAATATTTTTTCACCCAAATTTGATGATTCTTGGTGGTAATGATCAGTACACAAATCCCACTTGGCTCACGAAATTTTGTTCTTCTAGTTTGAAGCTTTTGTCTACAGTAGCAGTTTTTATATTTAGGTTTCCCTCTGTTCTCTCCTATATAGATAGATGAATTTGGAACTCTAAATACAACATGTTTTGTAGTAGCTCTTTGAAACTTGACAAAATAAAGGAGTTCTCAGTTTTCTCTCTATGGTTTGTTTCCTCTTCAAGTAGCCCTAGGCACAGACTGTGGAAAGCACTTTCATTGAGATGGGTTGCCAAACTTCTAAGAAATTACGAGTTTCCGAAATACCAGCAAATATTATTTCACACAATCTTGTTGATACTTGGTGGTAATGATCAGTATACAAATCCCACTTGGCTCACCAAGTTTTGTTCTTCTAGGTTGAAGCGTTCTTCTACAGTAGCAGTTTTTATATTTAGGTTTCTCTCTGTTCTCTCCTATATAGATAGATGAATTTGGAACTCTAAATCCAACATGGTTTGTAGTAGCTCTTTGAAACTTGACAAAAAAAAGGAGTTCTCAGTTTTGTCTCTATGGTTTGTTTCCTCTTCAAGTAGCCCTAGGCACAGACTGTGGAAAGCACTTTCATTGAGAGGGGTTGCCAAGCTTCTAAGAAATAACGAGTTTCCGAAATACCAGCAAATATTTTTTCACCCAATCTTGATGATACTTGGTGGTAATGATCAGTACACAAATCCCACTTGGCTCACCAAATTTTGTTCTTCTAGGTTGAAGCGTTCGTCTACAGTAGAAGTTTTTATATTTAGGTTTCCCTCTCTTCTCTCCCATATAGATAGATGAATTTGGAACTCTAAATCCAACATGGTTTGTAGTAGCTTTTTGAAACTTGACAAAATAAAGGAGTTCTCAGTTTTGTCTCTATGGTTTGTTTCCTCTTCAAGTAGCCCTAGGCACAGACTGTGGAAAAGCACTTTCATTGAGAGGGGTTGCCAAGCTTCTAAGAAATTACGAGTTTCCGAAATACCAGCAAATATTTTTTCACCAAAACTTGATGATACTTGGTGCTAATGATCAGTACACAAATCCCACTTGGCTCACCAAATTTCGTTCTTCTAAGTTGAAGCGTTCGTCTACAGTAGCAGTTTTTATATTTAGGTTTCCCTCTGTTCTCTCCTACATAGAAAGATGAATTTGGAACTCTAAATCCAACATTGTTTGTAGTAGCTCTTGGAAACTTGACAAAATAAAGGAGGTCTCAGTTTTGTCGCTATGGTTTGTTTCCTCTTCAAGTAGCCCTAGGCACAGACTGTGGAAAAGCACTTTAATTGAGAGGGGTTCCCAAGCTTCTAAGAAATAACGAGTTTCCGAAATACCAGCAAATATTTTTTCACCCAATCTTGATGATACTTGGTGGTAATTATCAGTACACAAATCCCACTTGGCTCACCAAATTTGTTCTTCTAGGTTGAAGCGTTCGTCTACAGTAGCAGTTTTTATATTTAGGTTTCACTCTATTCTCTCATATATAGATAGATGAATTTGGAACTCTAAATCCAACATGGTTTGTAGTAGCTCTTTGAATTGACAAAATAAAGGAGTTCTCAGTTTTGTCTCTATGGTTTGTTTCCTCTTCAAGTAGCCCTAGGCACAGACTGTGGAAAAGCACTTTCATTGAGAGTGGTTGCCAAGTTTCTAAGAAATTACGCGTTTCCGAAATACCAGCAAATATTTTTTCACCCAATCTTGATGATACTTGGAGCGAATAATCAGTACACAAATCCCACTTGGCTCACCAAATTTTGTTCTTCTAGGTTGAAGCGTTCATCTACAGTAGCAGTTTTTATATTTAGGTTTCCCTCTGTTCTCTCCTATATAGAAAGATGTATTTGGAACTCTAAATCCAACATGGTTTGTAGTAGCTCTTTGATACTTGACAAAATAAAGGAGTTCTCAGTTTTGTCTCTATGGTTTGTTTCCTCTTCAAGTAGCCCTAGGCACAGACTGTGGAAAAGCACTTTAATTGAGAGGCTTTGCCAAGCTTCTAAGAAATAACGAGATTCGAAATAACAGCAACTATTTTTTCACCCAAATTTGATGATTCTTGGTGGTAATGATCAGTACACAAATCCCACTTGGCTCACGAAATTTTGTTCTTCTAGTTTGAAGCTTTCGTCTACAGTAGCAGTTTTTATATTTAGGTTTCCCTTTGTTCTCTCGTATTTAGATAGATGAATTTGGAACTCTAAATCCAACATGGTTTGTAGTAGCTATTTGGAACTTGACAAAATAAAGGAGGTCTCAGATTTGTCTCTATGGTTGGTTTCCTCTTCAATTAGCCCTAGGCACAGACTGTGGAAAAGCACGTTCAGTGAGAGGGGTTGCAAGCTTCTAAGAAGTAACGATTTTCGAAATACCAGCAAATATTTTTTCACCCAATCTTGATGATACTTGGTGGTAATGATCAGTACACAAATCGCACTTGGCTTACCAAATTTTGTTCTTCTAGGTTGAAGCGTTCGTCTACAGTAGCAGTTTTTATATTTAGGTTTCCCTCTGCTCTCTCATCTATAGATAGATGAATTTGGAACTCTAAATCCAACATGGTTTGTAGTAGCTCTTTGAAACTTGACAAAATAAAGGAGTTCTCAGTTTTGTCTCTATGGTTTGTTTCCTCTTAAAGTAGCCCTAGGCACAGACTGTGGAAAGCACTTTCATTGAGATGCGTTGCCAAGCTTCTAAGAAATAAAGAGTTTCCGAAATACCAGCAAATATTTTTTTACACAATCTTGTTGATACTTGGTGGTAATGATCAGTCCACAAACCCTACTTGGCTCACCAAATTTTGGTCTTCTTGGTTAAAGCGTTCGTCTACAGTAGCAGTTTTTATATTTAGGTTTCTCTCTGTTCTCTCCTATATAGATAGATGAATTTGGAACTCTAAATCCAACATGGTTTGTAGTAGCTCTTTGAAACTTGTCAAAATAAAGGAGTTCTCAGATTTGTCTCTATGTTTTGTTTTCTCTTCAAAAAGCCCTAGGCACAGACTCTGGAAAAGCACTTTCATTGAGAGGGGTTGCCAAGCTTATAAAAAAAAAACGAGTTTCCGAAATACCAGCAAATATTTTTTCACCCAATATTGATGATACTTGGTGGTAATGATCAGTACACAAATCCCACTTGGCTTACCAAATTTTCTTCTTCTAGGTTGAAGCGTTCGTCTACAGTAGCAGTTTTTATATTAAGTTTCCCTCTGTTCTCTCCTGTATTGATAGATGAATTTGGAACTCTAAATCCAACATGCTTTGTAGTAGCTCCTTGAAACTTGACAAAATAAAGGAGTTCTCAGTTTTGTCTCTATGGTTTGTTTCCTCTTCAAGTAGCTCTAGGCACACATTGTGGAAAACCACTTTCATTGAGAGGGGTTGCCAAGCTTCTAAGAAATTCCGAGTTTCCGAAATACCAGCAAATATTTTTTCACACAATCTTGATGATACTTGGTGGTAATGATCAGTACACAAATCCCACATGGCTCACCAAATTTTGTTCTTCTAGGTTGAAGCGTTCGTCTACAGTAGCAGTTTTTATATTTAGGTTTCCCTCTGTTCTCTCCTATATAGATAGATGAATTTGGAACTCTAAATCCAACATGGTTTGTAGTAGCTGTTTGAAACTTGACAAAATAAAGGAGTTCTCAGTTTTGTCTCTATGGTTTGTTTCCTCTTAAAGTAGCCCTAGGCACAGACTGTGGAAAGCACTTTCATTGAGATGGGTTGCCAAGCTTCTAAGAAATAACGAGTTTCCGAAATACCAGCAAATATTTTTTCACCCAATCTTGATGATACTTGGTGGTAATGATCAGTAAACAAATCCCACTTGGCTCACCAAATTTTGTTCTTCTAGGTTGAAGCGTTAGTCTACAGTAGCAGTTTTTATATTTAGGTTTCTCTCTGTTCTCTCCTATATAGATAGATGAATTTGGAACTCTAAATCCAACATGGTTTTTAGTAGCTCTTTGAAACTTGACAAAATAAAGGAGTTCTCAGTTTTGTCTCTATGGTTTGTTTCCTCTTCAAGTAGCCCTAGGCACAGACTGTGGAAAAGCACTTTCATTGAGAGGGGTTGCCAAGCTTCTGAGAAATAACGAGTTTCCGAAATACCAGCAAATATTTTTTCACCAAAATTTGATGATTCTTGGTGGTAATGATCAGTACACAAATCCCACTTGGCTCACGAAATTTTGTTCTTCTAGTTTGAAACTTTCGTATACAGTAGCAGTTTTTATATTTAGGTTTCAATCTGTTTTCTCGTGTATAGATAGATGAATTTGGAACTCTAAATCCAACATGGTTTGTAGTAGCTCTTTGAAACTTGACAAAATAAAGGAGTTCTCAGTTTTGTCTCTATGGTTTGTTTCCTCTTAAAGTAGCCCTAGGAACAGACTGTGGAAAGCACTTTCATTGAGAGGGGTTGCCAAGCTTCTAAGAAATAACGAGTTTCCGAAATACCAGCAAATATTTTTTCACACAATCTTGTTGATACTTGGTGGTAATGATCAGTACACAAATCCCACTTGGCTCACCAAATTTTGGTTTTCTAGGTTGAAGCGTTCGTCTACAGTAGCAGTTTTTATATTTAGGTTTCTCTCTGTTCTCTCCTATATAGATAGATGAATTTGGAACTCTAAATCCAACATGGTTTATGGTAGCTCTTTGAAACTTGACAAAATAGAGGAGTTCTCAGATTTGTCTCTATGGTTTGTTTCCTCTTCAAAAGCCCTAGGCACAGACTGTGGAAAAGCACTTTCATTGAGAGGGGTTGCCAAGCTTATCAGAAATAACGAGTTTCCGAAATACCAGCAAATATTTTTTCACCCAATCTTGATGATACTTGGTGGTAATGATCAGTACAGAAATCCCACTTGGCTAACCAAATTTTGTTCTTCTAGGTTGAAGCGTTCGTCTACAGTAGCAGTTTTTATATTTAGGTTTCCCTCTGTTCTCTCCTATATTGATAGATGAATTTGGAACTCGAAATCCAACATGGTATGTAGTAGCTCTTTGAAACTTGACAAAATAAAGGAGTTCTCAGTTTTGTCTCTATGGTTTGTTTCCTCTTCAAGTAGCCCTAGGCACACACTGTGGAAAGCACTTGCATTGAGATGGGTTGCCAAGCTTCAAAGAAATAACGAGTTTCCGAAATACCAGCAAATATTTTTTCACCCAATCTAGTTGATACTTGGTGGTAATGATCAGTACACAAATCCCACTTTGCTCACCAAATTTTGTTCTTCTATTTTGAAGCGTTCGTCTACAGTAGCAGTTTTTATATTTAGGTTTCCCTCTGTTGTCTCCTATATAGATAGATGAATTTGGAACTCTAAATCCAACATGGATTGTAGTAGCTCTTTGAAACTTGACAAAATAAAGGAGTTCTCAATTTTGTCTCTATGGTTTGTTTCCTCTTCAAGTAGCCCGAGGCACAGACTGTGGAAAAGCACTTTCATTGAGAGGGGTTGCCAAGCTTCTAAGAAATAACGAGTTACCGAAATATCAGCAAATATTTTTTCACCCAAATTTGATGATTCTTTTTGGTAATGATCAGTACACAAATCCCACTTGGCTCACCAAATTTTGTTCTTCTAGGTTGAAGCGTTCGTCTACAGTAGCAGTTTTTATATTTAGGTTTCCCTCTGTTCTCTCCTATATAGAAAGATGAATTTGGAACTCTAAATCCAACATGGTTTGTAGTAGCTCTTTGAAACTTGACAATATAAAGGAGTTCTCAGTTTTGTCTCTATGGTTTGTTTTCTCTTAAAGTAGCCCTAGGCACAGACTGTGGAAAGCACTTTCATTGAGATGGGTTGCCAAGCTTCTAAGAAATAACGAGTTTCCGAAATACCAACAAATATTTTTTCACACAATCTAGTTGATACTTGGTGGTAATGATCAGTACACAAATCCCACTTGACTCACCAAATTTTGTTCTTCTAAGTTGAAGCGTTCCTCTACAGTAGCAGTTTTTATATTTAGGTTTCTCTCTGTTCTCTTCTATATAGATAGATGAATTTGGAACTCTAAATCCAACATGGTTTGTAGTAGCTCTTTGAAACTTGACAAAATAAAGGAGTTCTCAGTTTTGTCTATACGGTTTGTTTCCTCTTCAAGTAGCCCTAGGCATAGACTGTGGAAAAGCACTTTCATTGAGAGGGGTTGCCAAGCTTCTAAGAAATAACGAGTTTCCAAAATACCAGCAAATATTTTTTCACCAAAATTTGATGATTCTTGGTGGTAAGGATCAGTACAAAAATCCCACTTGGCTCCTGAAATTTTGTTCTTCTAGTTTGAAACTTTCGTCTACAGTAGCAGTTTTTATATTTAGGTTTCACTCTGTTTTCTCGTATATAGATAGATGAATTTGGAACTCTAAATCCAACATGGTTTGTAGTAGCTCTTTGAAACTTGACAAAATAAAGGAGTTCTCAGTTTTGTCTCAATGGTTTGTTTCCTCTTAAAGTAGCCCTAGGAACAGACTGTGGAAAGCACTTTCATTGAGATGGGTTGCCAAGCTTCTAAGAAATAACGAGATTCCGAAATACCAGCAAATATTTTTTCACACAATCTTGTTGATACTTGGTGGTAATGATCAGTACAAAAATCCCACTTGGCTCACCAAATTCTGGTCTTCTAGGTTGAAGCGTTCGTCTACAGTAGCAGTTTTTATATTTAGGTTTTCTCTGTTCTCTCCTATATAGATAGATGAATTTGGAACTCTAAATCCAACATGGTTTGTGGTAGCTCTTTGAAACTTGACAAAATAAAGGAGTTCTCATATTTGTCTCTATGGTTTGTTTCCTCTTCAAAAGCCCTAGGCACAGACTGTGGAAAAGCACTTTCATTGAGAGGGGTTGCCAAGCTTATAAGAAATAACGAGTTTCCGAAATACCAGCAAATATTTTTTCACCCAATCTTGATGATACTTGGTGGTAATGATCAGTACACAAATCCCACTTGGCTAACCAAATTTTGTTCTTCTAGGTTGAAGCGTTCGTCTACAGTAGCAGTTTTTATATTTAGGTTTCCCTCGATTCTCTGATATATAGGTAGATGAATTTGGAACTCTAAATCCAACATGGTTTGTAGTACATCTTTGAAACTTGACAAAATAAAGGAGTTCTTAGTTTTGTCCCTATGGTTTGTTTCCTCTTCAAGTAGCCCTAGGCACAGACTGTGGAAAGCACTTTCATTGAGAGGGGTTGCCAAGCTTCTACGAAATAACGAGTTTGCGAAATACCAGCAAATATTTTTTCACCCAATCTTGATAATACTTGGTGGTAATGATCAGTACACAAATCCCACTTGGCTCACCAAATTTTGTTCTTCTAGTTTGAAGCTTTCGCTACAGTAGCAGTTTTTATATTTAGGTTTCCCTCTGTTCTCTCCTATATAGATAGATGAATTTGGAACATTAAATCCAACATGGTTTGTAGTAGTTCTTTGAAACTTGACAAAATAATGGAGTTCTCAGATTTGTCTCTATGGTTTGTTTCCTCTTCACATAGCCCTAGCCACAGACTGTGGAAAATCATTTTCATTGAAAGGGGTTGCCAAGCTTCTAAGAAATAACGAGTTTCCGAAATACCAGCAAATATTTTTTCACCCAATCTTGGTGATACTTGGTGGTAATGATCAGTACACAAATTCCACTGGCTCACCAAATTTTGTTCTTCTAGGTTGAAGCGTTCGTCTACAGTAGCAGTTTTTATATTTAGGTTTCCCTCGATTCTCTGATATATAGATAGATGAATTTGGAACTCTAAATCCAGCATGGTTTGTAGTAGCTCATTGAAACTTGACAAAATAAAGGAGTTCTTAGTTTTGTCCCTATGGTTTGTTTCCTCTTCAAGTAGCCCTAGGCACAGACTGTGGAAAGCACTTTCATTGAGAGGGGTTGCCAAGCTTCTACGAAATAACGAGTTTGCGAAATACCAGCAAATATTTTTTCACCCAATCTTGATAATACTTGGTGGTAATGATCAGTACACAAATCCCACTTGGCTCACCAAATTTTGTTCTTCTAGGTTGAAGCTTTCGCTACAGTAGCAGTTTTTATATTTAGGTTTCCCTCTGTTCTCTCCTATATAGAAAGATGAATTTGGAACTCTAAATCCAACATGGTTTGTAGTAGCTCTTTGAAACTTGGCAAAATAAAGGAGTTCTCAGTTTTGTCTCTATGGTTTGTTTCCTTTTAAAGTAGACCTAGGCACAGACTGTGGAAAAGCACTTTCATTGAGAGGGGTTGCCAAGCTTCTAAGAAATTACGAGTTTCCAAAATACCAGCAAATATTTTTTCACCCAATCTTGATGATACTTGGAGATAATGATCAGTACACAAATCACACTTGGCTCACCAAATTTTGTTCTTCTAGGTTGAAGCGTTCGTCTACAGTAGCAGTTTTTATATTTAGGTTTCCCTTTGTTCTCTCATATTTAGATAGATGAATTTGGAACTCTAAATCCAACATGGTTTGTAGTAGCTCTTTGAAACTTGACAAAATAAAGGAGTTCTCAGTTTTGTCTCTATGGTTTGTTTCCTCTTAAAGTAGACCTAGGCACAGACTGTGGAAATCACTTTCATTGAGATGGGTTGCCAAGCTTCTAAGAAATAACGAGTTTCCGAAATACCAGCAAATATTTTTTCACCCAATCTTGATGATACTTGGTAGTAATGATCAGTACACAAATCCCACTTGGCTTACCAAATTTTGTTCTTCTAGGTTGAAGCGTTCGTCTAAGTAGCAGTTTTTACATTTAAGTTTCCCTCGGTTCTCTCCTATATAGATAGATGAATTTGGAACTCTAAATCCAACATGGTTTGTAGTAGCTCTTTGAAACTTGACAAAATAAAGGAGTTCTCAGTTTTGTCTCTATGGTTTGTTTCCTCTTAAAGTAGACCTAGGCACAGACTGTGGAAATCACTTTCATTGAGATGGGTTGCCAAGCTTCTAAGAAATAACGAGTTTCCGAAATACCAGCAACTATTTTTTCACCCAATCTTGATGATACTTGGTAGTAATTATCAGTACACAAATCCCACTTGGCTTACCAAATTTTGTTCTTCTAGGTTGAAGCGTTCGTCTACAGTAGCAGTTTTTATATTTAAGTTTCCCTCGGTTCTCTCCTATATAGATAGATGAATTTGGAACTCTAAATCCAACAAGGTTTGTAGTAGCTCTTTGAAACTTGACAAAATAAAGGAGTTCTCAGTTTTGTCTCTATGGTTTGTTTCCTCTTCAAGTAGCCCTAGGCACAGACTGTGGAAAAGCACTTTCATTGAGAGGGGTTGCCAAGCTTCTAAGAAATTACGAGTTTCCGAAATACCAGCAAATATTTTTTCACCCAATCTTGATTATACTTGGAGATATTGATCAGTACACAAATCACACTTGGCTCACCAAATTTTCTTCTTCTAGGTTGAAGCGTTCGTCTACAGTAGCAGTTTTTATATTTAGGTTTCCCTCTGTTCTCTCCTATATAGATAGATGAATTTGGAACTCTAAATCCAACATGGTTTGTAGTAGCACTTTGAAACTTGACAAAATAAAGGAGTTCTCACTTTTGTCTCTATGGTTTGTTTCCTCTTAAAGTTGCCCAAGCACAGACTCTGGATAGCCCTTTCATTGAGATAGGTTGCCAAGCTTCTAAGAAATAACGAGTTCCGAAATACCAGCAAATATTTTTTCACACAATATTGTTGATACTTGGTGGTAATGATCAGTACACAAATCCCACTTGGCTCACCAAATTTTGTTCTTCTAGGTTGAAGCGTTCGTCTACATTAGCAGTTTTTATGTTTAGGTTTCTATCTGTTCTCTCCTATATAGAAAGATGAATTTGGAACTCTAAATCCAACATGGTTTGTAGTAGCTCTTTGAAACTTGACAAAATAACTGAGTTCTCAGATTTGTCTCTATGGTTTGTTTCCTCTTCAAGTAGCCCTAGGCACAGACTGTGTAAAAGCACTTTCATTGAGAGGGGTTGCCAAGCTTCTAAGAAATAACGAGTTTCCGAAATACCAGCAAATATTTTTTCACCCAATCTTGATGATACTTGGTGGTAATGATCAGTACACAAATCCCACTTGGCTTACCAAATTTTGTTCTTCTAAGTTGAAGCGTTCGTCTACAGTAGGAGTTTTTATATTTAGGTTTCCCTCTGTTCTCTCCTATATAAATAGATGAATTTGGAACTCTAAATCCAACATGGATTGTAGTAGCTCTTTGAAACTTGACAAAATAATGGAGTTCTCAGATTTGTCTCTATGGTTTGTTTCCTCTTCACATAGCCCTAGCCACAGACTGTGGAAAATCATTTTCATTGAGAGGGGTTGCCAAGCTTCTAAGAAATAACGAGTTTCCAAAATACCAGCAAATATTTTTTCACCCAATCTTGATGACACTTGGTGGTAATGATCAGTACACAAATTCCACTTGGCTCACCAAATTTTGTTCTTCTAGGTTGAAGCGTTCGTCTACAGTAGCAGTTTTTATATTTAGGTTTCCCTCGATTCTCTGATATATAGATAGATGAATTTGGAACTCTAAATCCAACATGGTTTGTAGTACATCTTTGAAACTTGACAAAATAAAGGAGTTCTCAGTTTTGTCTCTATGGTTTGTTTCCTCTTCAAAGCCCAAGGCACAGACTGTGGAAAGCAGTTTCATTGAGAAAGGTTGCCAAGCTTCTACGAAATAACGAGTTTCCGAAATACCAGCAAATATTTTTTCACCCAATCTTGATAATACTTGGTGGTAATGATCAGTACACAAATCCCACTTGGCTCACCAAATTTAGTTCTTCTAGGTTGGAGCTTTCGTCTACAGTAGCAGTTTTTATATTTAGGTTTCCCTCTGTTCTCTCCTATATAGATAGATGAATTTGGAACTCTAAATCCAACATGGTTTGTAGTAGCTCTTTGAAACTTGACAAAATAAAGGTGTTCTCATTTTTGTCTTTATGGTTTGTTTCCTCTTAAAGTAGACCTAGGCACAGACTGTGGAAATCACTTTCATTGAGATGGGTTGCCACTTTCTAAGAAATAACGAGTTTCCGAAATACCAGCAAATATTTTTTCACCCAATCTTGATGATACTTGGTAGTAATGATCAGTACACAAATCCCACTTGGCTTACCAAATTTTGTTCTAGGTTGAAGCGTTCGTCTAAGTAGCAGTTTTTACATTTAAGTTTCCCTCGGTTCTCTCCTATATAGATAGATGAATTTGGACCTCTAAATCCAACATGGTTTGTAGTAGCTCTTTGAAACTTGACAAAATAAAGGAGTTCTCAGTTTTGTCTCTATGGTTTGTTTCCTCTTAAAGTAGACCTAGGCACAGACTGTGGAAATCACTTTCATTGAGATGGGTTGCCAACCTTCTAAGAAATAACGAGCTTCCGAAATACCAGCAACTATTTTTTCACCCAATCTTGATGATACTTGGTAGTAATTATCAGTACACAAATCCCACTTGGCTTACCAAATTTTGTTCTTCTAGGTTGAAGGGTTCGTCTACAGTAGCAGTTTTTATATTTAAGTTTCCCTCGGTTCTCTCCTATATAGATAGATGAATTTGGAACTCTAAATCCAACAAGGTTTGTAGTAGCTCTTTGAAACTTGACAAAATAAAGGAGTTCTCAGTTTTGTCTCTATGGTTTGTTTCCTCTTCAAGTAGCCCTAGGCACAGACTGTGGAAAAGCACTTTCATTGAGAGGGGTTGCCAAGCTTCTAAGAAATTACGAGTTTCCGAAATACCAGCAAATATTTTTTCACCCAATCTTGATTATACTTGGAGATATTGATCAGTACACAAATCACACTTGGCTCACCAAATTTTGTTCTTCTAGGTTGAAGCGTTCGTCTACAGTAGCAGTTTTTATATTTAGGTTTCCCTCTGTTCTCTCCTATATAGATAGATGAATTTGGAACTCTAAATCCAACATGGTTTGTAGTAGCACTTTGAAACTTGACAAAATAAAGGAGTTCTCAGTTTTGTCTCTATGGTTTGTTTCCTCTTAAAGTTGCCCAAGCACAGACTCTGGAAAGCCCTTTCATTGAGATGGGTTGCCAAGCTTCTAAGAAATAACGAGTTTCCGAAATACCAGCAAATATTTTTTCACACAATATTGTTGATACTTGGTGGTAATGATCAGTACACAAATCCCACTTGGCTCACCAAATTTTGTTCTTCTAGGTTGAAGCGTTCGTCTACATTAGCAGTTTTTATGTTTAGGTTTCTATCTGTTCTCTCCTATATAGAAAGATGAATTTGGAACTCTAAATCCAACATGGTTTGTAGTAGCTCTTTGAAACTTGACAAAATAACGGAGTTCTCAGATTTGTCTCTATGGTTTGTTTCCTCTTCAAGTAGCCCTAGGCAGGGACTGTGTAAAAGCACTTTCATTGAGAGGGGTTGCCAAGCTTCTAAGAAATAACGAGTTTCCGAAATACCAGCAAATATTTTTTCACCCAATCTTGATGATACTTGGTGGTAATGATCAGTACACAAATCCCACTTGGCTTACCAAATTTTGTTCTTCTAAGTTGAAGCGTTCGTCTACAGTAGGAGTTTTTATATTTAGGTTTCCCTCTGTTCTCTCCTATATAAATAGATGAATTTGGAACTCTAAATCCAACATGGATTGTAGTAGTTCTTTGAAACTTGACAAAATAATGGAGTTCTCAGATTTGTCTCTATGGTTTGTTTCCTCTTCACATAGCCCTAGCCACAGACTGTGGAAAATCATTTTCATTGAGAGGGGTTGCCAAGCTTCTAAGAAATAACGAGTTTCCGAAATACCAGCAAATATTTTTTCACCCAATCTTGATGACACTTGGTGGTAATGATCAGTACACAAATTCCACTTGGCTCACCAAATTTTGTTCTTCTAGGTTGAAGCGTTCGTCTACAGTAGCAGTTTTTATATTTAGGTTTCCCTCGATTCTCTGATATATAGATAGATGAATTTGGAACTCTAAATCCAACATGGTTTGTAGTACATCTTTGAAACTTGACAAAATAAAGGAGTTCTCAGTTTTGTCTCTATGGTTTGTTTCCTCTTCAAAGCCCAAGGCACAGACTGTGGAAAGCAGTTTCATTGAGAGGGGTTGCCAAGCTTCTACGAAATAACGAGTTTCCGAAATACCAGCAAATATTTTTTCACCCAATATTGATAATACTTGGTGGTAATGATCATTACACAAATCCCACTTGGCTCACCAAATTTAGTTCTTCTAGGTTGAAGCTTTCGTCTACAGTAGCAGTTTTTATATTTAGGTTTCCCTCTGTTCTCTCCTATATAAATAGATGAATTTGGAACTCTAAATCCAACATGGTTTGTAGTAGCTCTTTGAAACTTGACAAAATAAAGGTGTTCTCATTTTTGTCTCTATGGTTTGTTTCCTCTTGAAGTAGACCTAGGCACAGACTGTGGAAATCACTTTCATTGAGATGGGTTGCCACTTTCTAAGAAATAACGAGTTTCCGAAATACCAGCAAATATTTTTTCACCCAATCTTGATGATACTTGGTGGTAATGATCAGTACACAAATCCCACGTGGCTTACCAAATTTTGTTCTTCTAGGTTGAAGCGTTCGTCTACAGTAGCAGTTTTTATATTTAGGTTTCCCTCTGTTCTCTTCTATATAGATAGATGAATTTGGAACTCTAAATCCAACATGCTTTGTAGTAGCTCCTTGAAACTTGATAAAATAAAGGAGTTCTCAGTTTTGTCTCGATGGTTTGTTTCCTCTTCAAGTAGCCCTAGGCACAGACTGTGGAAAAGCACTTTCATTGAGAGGGGTTGCCAAGCTTCTAAGAAATAACGAGTTTCCGAAATACCAGCAAATATTTTTTTCACCCAAATTTGATGATTCTTGGTGGTAACGATCAGTACACAAATCCCACTTGGCTCACGAAATTTTGTACTTCTAATTTGAAGCATTCATCTACAGTAGCAGTTTTTATATTTAGGTTTCCCTCTGTTCTCTCCTATATAGGTAGATGAATTTGGAACTGGAAATCCAACATGGTATGTAGTAGCTCTTTGAAACTTGACAAAATAAAGGAGTTCTCAGATTTGTCTCTATGGTTTGTTTCCTCTTCAAGTAGCCCTAGGCACAGACTGTGTAAAAGCACTTTCATTGAGAGGGGTTGCCAAGCTTCTAAGAAATAACGAGTTTCCGAAATACCAGCAAATATTTTTTCACCCAATCTTGATGATACTTGGTGGTAATGATCAGTACACAAATCCCACTTGGCTTACCAAATTTTGTTCTTCTAAGTTGAAGCTTTCGTCAACAGTAGGAGTTTTTATATTTAGGTTTCCCTCTGTTCTCTCCTATATAAATAGATGAATTTGGAACTCTAAATCCAACATGGATTGTAGTAGCTCTTTGAAACTTGACAAAATAATGGAGTTCTCAGATTTGTCTCTATGGTTTGTTTCCTCTTCACATAGCCCTAGCCACAGACTGTGGAAAATCATTTTCATTGAGAGGGGTTGCCAAGCTTCTAAGAAATAACGAGTTTCCGAAATACCAGCAAATATTTTTTCACCCAATCTTGATGACACTTGGTGGTAATGATCAGTACACAAATTCCACTTGGCTCACCAAATTTTGTTCTTCTAGGTTGAAGCGTTCGTCTACAGTAGCAGTTTTTATATTTAGGTTTCCCTCGATTCTCTGATATATAGATAGATGAATTTGGAACTCTAAATCCAACATGGTTTGTAGTACATCTTTGAAACTTGACAAAATAAAGGAGTTCTCAGTTTTGTCTCCATGGTTTGTTTCCTCTTCAAAGCCCAAGGCACAGACTGTGGAAAGCAGTTTCATTGGGAGGGGTTGCCAAGCTTCTACGAAATAACGAGTTTCCGAAATACCAGCAAATATTTTTTCACCCAATCTTGATAATACTTGGTGGTAATGATCAGTACACAAATCCCACTTGGCTCACCAAATTTAGTTCTTCTAGGTTGAAGCTTTCGTCTACAGTAGCAGTTTTTATATTTAGGTTTCCCTCTGTTCTCTCCTATATAGATAGATGAATTTGGAACTCTAAATCCAACATGGTTTGTAGTAGCTCTTTGAAACTTGACAAAATAAAGGTGTTCTCATTTTTGTCTCTATGGTTTGTTTTCTCTTAAAGTAGACCTAGGCACAGAATGTGGAAATCACTTTCATTGAGATGGGTTGCCAAACTTCTAAGAAATAACGAGTTTCCGAAATACCAGCAAATATTTTTTCACATAATCTTGTTGATACTTGGTGGTAATGATCAGTACACAAATCCCACTTGGCTCACCATATTTTGTTCTTCTAGGTTGAAGCGTTCGTCTACAGTAGCAGTTTTTATATTTAGGTTTCTCTCTGTTCTCTCCTATATAGATAGATGAATTTGGAACTCTAAATACAACATGGTTTGTAGTAGCTCTTTGAAACTTGACAAAATAAAGGAGTTCTCAGTTTTGTCTCTATGGTTTGTTTCCTCTTCAAGTAGCCCTAGGCACAGACTGTGGAAAAGCACTTTCATTGAGAGGGGTTGCCAAGCTTCTAAGAAATAACGAGTTTCCGAAATACCAGCAAATATTTTTTCACCCAATCTTGATGATACTTGGTGGTAATGATCAGTACACAAATCCCACGTGGCTTACCAAATTTTGTTCTTCTAGGTTCAAGCGTTCGTCTACAGTAGCAGTTTTTATATTTAGGTTTCCCTCTGTTCTCTCCTATATAGATAGATGAATTTGGAACTCTAAATCCAACATGCTTTGTAGTAGCTCTTTGAAACTTGACAAAATAAAGGAGTTCTCAGTTTTGTCTCTATGGTTTGTTTCCTCTTAAAGTAGCCCTAGGCACAGACTGTGGAAAGCACTTGCATTGAGATGGGTTGCCAAGCTTCTAAGAAATAACGAGTTTCCGAAATACCAGCAAATATTTTTTCACCCAATGTAGTTGATACTTGGTGGTAATGATCAGTACACAAATCCCACTTTGCTCACCAAATTTTGTTCTTTTATTTTGAAGCGTTCGTCTACCGTAGCAGTTTTTATATTTAGGTTTCCCTCTGTTGTCTCCTATATAGATAGATGAATTTGGAACTCTAAATCCAACATGGATTGTAGTAGCTCTTTGAAACTTGACAAAATAAAGGAGTTCTCAATTTTGTCTCTATGGTTTGTTTCCTCTTCAAGTAGCCCGATGCACAGACTGTGGAAAAGCACTTTCATTGAGAGGGGTTGCCAACTTCTAAGAAATAACGAGTTACCGAAATATCAGCAAATATTTTTTCACCCAAATTTGATGATTCTTTGTGGTAATGATCAGTACACAAATCCCACTTGGCTCACCAAATTTTGTTCTTCTAGGTTGAAGCGTTCGTCTACAGTAGCAGTTTTTATATTTAGGTTTTCCTCTGTTCTCTCCTATATAGATAGATGAATTTGGAACTCTAAATCCAACATGGTTTGTAGTAGCTCTTTGAAACTTGACAAAATAAAGGAGTTCTCAGTTTTGTCTCTATGGTTTGTTTCCTCTTAAAGTAGCCCTAGGCACAGACTGTGGAAAGCACTTTCATTGAGATGGATTGCCAAGCTTCTAAGAAATAACGAGTTTCCGAAATACCAACAAATATTTTTTCACACAATCTAGTTGATACTTGGTGGTAATGATCAGTACACAAATCCCACTTGGCTTACCAAATTTTGTTCTTCTAGGTTGAAGCGTTCGTCTACAGTAGCAGTTTTTATATTTAGGTTTCTCTCTGTTCTCTCTTATATAGATAGATGAATTTGGAACTCTAAATCCAACATGGTTTGTAGTAGCTCTTTGAAACTTGACAAAATAAAGGAGTTCTCAGATTTGTCTCTATGGCTTGTTTCCTCCTCAAGTAGCCCTAGGCGCAGACTGTGGAAAAGCACTTTCATTGAGAGGGGTTGCCAAGCTTCTAAGAAATAACGAGTTTCCGAAATACCAGCAAATATTTTTTCATCCAATCTTGATGATACTTGGTGGTAATGATCAGTACACAAATCCCACTTGGCTTACCAAATTTTGTTCTTCTAAGTTGAAGCGTTCGTCTACAGTAGGAGTTTTTATATTTAGGTTTCCCTCTGTTCTCTCTTATATAGATAGATGAATTTGGAACTCTAAATCCAACATGGTTTGTAGTAGCTCTTTGAAACTTGACAAAATAATGGAGTTCTCAGATTTGTCTCTATGGATTGTTTCCTCTTCACATAGCCCTAGCCACAGACTGTGGAAAATCATTTTCATTGAGATCGGTTGCCAAGCTTCTAAGAAATAACGAGTTTCCGAAATACCAGCAAATATTTTTTCACCCAATCTTGATGATACTTGGTGGTAATGATCAGTACACAAATTCCACTGGCTCACCAAATTTTGTTCTTCTAGGTTGAAGCGTTCGTCTACAGTAGCAGTTTTTATATTTAGGTTTCCCTCGATTCTCTGATATATAGATAGATGAATTTGGAACTCTAAATCCAACATGGTTTGTAGTACATCTTTGAAACTTGACAAAATAAAGTAGTTCTTAGTTTTGTCCCTATGGTTTGTTTCCTCTTCAAGTAGCCCTAGGCACAGACTGTGGAAAGCACTTTCATTGAGAGGGGTTGTCAAGCATCTACGAAATAACGAGTTTGCGAAATACCAGCAAATATTTTTTCACCCAATCTTGATAATACTTGGTGGTAATGATCAGTACACAAATCCCACTTGGCTCACCAAATTTTGTTCTTCTAGGTTGAAGCTTTCGCTACAGTAGCAGTTTTTATATTTAGGTTTCTCTCTGTTCTCTCCTATATAGATAGATGAATTTGGAACTCTAAATCCAACATGGTTTGTAGTAGCTCTTTGAAACTTGACAAAATAAAGGAGTTCTCAGTTTTGTCTCCATGGTTTGTTTCCTCTTCAAGTAGCCCTAGGCACAGACTCTGGAAAGCACTTTCATTGAGAGGGGTTGCCAAGCTTCTAAGAAATAACGAGTTTCCGAAATACCAGCAAATATTTTTTCACCCAATCTTGATGATACTTTGTGGTAATGATCAGTACACAAATCCCACTTGGCTCACCAAATTTTGTTCTTCTAGGTTGAAGCGTTCGTCTACAGTAGCAGTTTTTATATTTAGGTTTCCCTCTGTTCTCTCCCATATAGATAGATGAATTTGGAACTCTAAATCCAACATGGTTTGTAGTAGCTCTTTGAAACTTGACAAAATAAAGGAGTTCTCAGTTTTGTCTCTAAGGTTTGTTTCCTCTTCAAGTATCCCTAGGCACAGACTGTGGAAAAGCACTTTCATTGAGAGGTGTTGCCAAGTTCTACGAAATTACGAGTTTCCGAAATACCAGCAAATATTTTTTCACCCAATCTTGATGATACTTGGTGCTAATGATCAGTACACAAATCCCACTTGGCTCACCAAATTTTGTTCTTCTAAGTTGAAGCGTTCGTCTACAGTGGCAGTTTTTATATTTAGGTTTCCCTCTGTTCTCTCCTATATAGATAGATGAATTTGGAACTCTAAATCCAACATGGTTTGTAGTAGCTCTTTGATACTTGACAAAATAAAGGAGTTCTCAGTTTTGTCTCTATGGTTTGTTTCCTCTTCAAGTAGCCCTAGGCACAGACTGTGGAAAAGCACTTTCATTGAGAGGGGTTGCCAAGCTTCTAAGAAATAACGAGTTTCCGAAATACCAGCAAATATTTTTTCACCCAAATTTGATGATTCTTGGTGGTAACGATGAGTACACAAATCCCACTTGGCACACGAAATTTTGTACTTCTAGTTTGAAGCTTTCGTCTACAGTAGCAGTTTTTATATTTAGGTTTCCCTCTGTTCTCTAATATATAGATAGATGAATTTGGAACTCTAAATCCAACATGGTTGTAGTGGCTCTTTGAAACTTGACAAAATAAAGGAGTTCTCAGTTTTGTCTCTATGGTTTGTTTCCTCTTTAAGTAGCCCTAGGCACAGACTGTGGAAAGCACTTTCATTGAGATGGGTTGCCAAGCTTCTAAGAAATAACGAGTTTCCGAAATACCAGCAAATATTTTTTCACCCAATCTTGATGATACTTGGTAGTAATGACCAGTACACAAATCCCACTTGGCTTACCAAATTTTGTTCTTCTAGGTTGAAGCGTTCGTCTACAGTAGCGGTTTTTATATTTAAGTTTTCCTCGGATCTCTCCTATATAGATAGATGAATTTGGAACTCTAAATCCAACATGGTTTGTAGTAGCTCTTTGAAACTTGACAAAATAAAGGAGTTCTCAGTTTTGTCTCTATGGTTTGTTTCCTCTTCAAGTAGCCCTAGGCACAGACTGTGGAAAAGCACTTTCATTGAGAGGGTTTGCCAAGCTTCTAAGAAATTACGAGTTTCCGAAATACCAGAAAATATTTTTTCATCCAATCTTGATGA
>NW_027513973.1:0-51336 GCF_048772815.1 Callospermophilus lateralis | reverse complement strand
GTTCTCAGATTTGTCTCTATGGTTTGTTTCCTCTTCAAGTAGCCCTAGGCACAGACTGTGGAAAAGCACTTTCATTGAGAGGGGTTGCAAAGTTTCTAAGAAATAACGAGTTTCCGAAATACCAGCAAATATTTTTTCACCCAATCTTGATGGTACTTGGTGGTAATGATGAGTACACAATTCGCACTTGGCTCACCAAATTTAGTTCTTCTAGGTTGAAGCGTTCGTGTACAGTACCAGTTTTTATATTTAGGTTTCCCTCTGTTCTCTCCTATATAGATAGATGAATTTGGAACTCTAAATCCAACATGGTTTGTAGTAGCTCTTTGAAACTTGACAAAATAAAAGAGTTCTCAGATTTGTCTCTATGGTTTGTTTCCTCTTCAAGTAGGCCTAGGCACAGACTGTGGAAAAGCACTTTCATTGATAGGGGTTGCCAAGCTTCTAAGAAATAACGAGTTTCCGAAATACCAGCAAATATTTTTTCACCCAATTTGATGATACTTGGTGGTAATGATCAGTACACAAATCCCACTTGGCTCACCAAATTTTGTTCTTTTAGGTTGATGAGTTCGTCTACAGTAGCAGTTTTTATATTTAGGTTTCCCTCTGTTCTCTCCTATATAGATAGATGAATTTGGAACTCTAAATCCAACATGGTTTGTAGTAGCTCTTTGAAACTTGACAAAATAAAGAAGTTCTCAGTTTTGTCTCTATGGTTTGTTTCCTCTTCAAGTAGCCCTAGGCACAGACCGTGGAAAAGCACTTTCATTGAGAGGGGTTGCCAAGCTTCTAAGAAATTACGAGTTTCCGAAATACCAGCAAATATTTTTTCACCCAATCTTGATTGTACTTGGTGGTAATGATCAGTAGACAAATCCCACTTGGCTCACGAAGTTTTGTTCTTCTAGGTTGAAGCGTTCGTCTACAGTAGCAGTTTTTATATTTAGGTTTCACTCTGTTCTCTCCTATATAGAAAGATGAATTTGGAACTCTAAATCCAACATGGTTTGTTGTAGCTCTTTGAAACTTGACAAAATAAAGGAGTTCTCAGTTTTGTCGCTATGGTTTGTTTCCTCTTCAAGTAGCCCCAGGCACAGACTGTGGAAAAGCACTTTCATTGAGAGGGGTTGCCAAGCTTCTAAGAAATAACGAGTTTCCGAAATACCAGCAAATATTTTTTCTCCCAATCTTGATGATACTTGGTGGTAATGATCAGTACACAATTCGCACTTGGCTCACCAAATTTAGTTCTTCTAGGTTGAAGCGTTCGTGTACAGTAGCAGTTTTTATATTTAGGTTTCCCTCTGTTCTCTCCTATATAGATAGATGAATTTGGAACTCTAAATCCAACATGGTTTGTAGTAGCTCTTTGAAACTTGACAAAATAAAGGAGTTCTCAGATTTGTCTCTATGGTTTGTTTCCTCTTCAAGTAGCCCCAGGCACAGACTGTGGAAAAGCACTTTCATTGAGAGGGGTTTCCAAGCTTCTAAGAAATAACGAGTTTCCGAAATACCAGCAAATATTTTTTCACCCAATCTTGATGATACTTGGTGGTAATGATCAGTACACAAATCCCACTTGGCTCACCAAATTTTGTTCTTTTAGGTTGAAGCGTTCATCTACAGTAGCAGTATTTATATTTAGGTTTCCCTCTGTTCTCTCCCATATAGATAGATAAATTTGGAACTCTAAATCCAACATGGTTTGTAGTAGCTCTTTGAAACTTGACAAAATAAAGGAGTTCTAGGTTTTCTCTCTATGGTTTGTTTCCTCTTTAAGTAGCCCTAGGCACAGACTGTGGAAAGCACTTTCATTGAGAGGGGTTGCCAAGCTTCTAAGAAATAACGAGTTTCCGAAATACCAGCAAATATTTTTTCACCCAATCTTGATGATACTTGTTGCTAACGATCAGTACACATAACCCACTTGGCTCACCAAATTTAGTTCTTCTAGGTTGAAGCGTTCGTGTACAGTAGCAGTTTTTATATTTAGGTTTCCCTCTGTTCTCTCCTATACAGATAGATGAATTTGGAACTCTAAATCCAACATGGTTTGTAGTAGCTCTTTGAAACTTGAAAAAATAAAGGAGTTCTCAGTTTTGTCTCTATGGTTTGTTTCCACTTCAAGTAGCCCTAGGCATAGACTGTGGAAAGCACTTTCATTGAGAGGGGTTGCCAAGCTTCTAAGAAATAACGAGTTTCCGAAATACCAGCAAATATTTTTTCACCCAATCTTGATGATACTTGGTGGTAATGATCAGTACACAAATCCTACTTGGCTCACCAAATTTTGTTCTTCTAGGTTGAAGCGTTCGTCTACAGTAGCTGTTTTTATATTTAGGTTTCCCTCTGTTCTCACATATATAGATAGATGAATTTGGAACTCTAAATCCAACATGGTTTGTAGTAGCTCTTTGAAACTTGACAAAATAAAGGAGTTCTCAGATTTGTCTCTATGGTTAGTTTCCTCTTCAAGTAGCCCTAGGAACAGACTGTGGAAAAGCACTTTCATTGAGAGGGGTTTCCAAGCTTCTAAGAAATAACGAGTTTCCGAAATACCAGCAAATATTTTTTCACCCAATCTTTATGATACTTGGTGGTAATGATCAGTACACAAATCCCACTTGGCTCACCTAATTTTGTTCTTTTAGGTTGAAGCGTTCGTCTACAGTAGCAGTTTTTATATTTAGGTTTCCCTCTGTTCTCTCCCATATAGATAGATAAATTTGGAACTCTAAATCCAACATGGTTTGTAGTAGCTCTTTGAAACTTGACAAAATAAAGGAGTTCTCAGTTTTTTCTCTATGGTTTGTTTCCTCTTCAAGTAGCCCTAGGCACAGACTGTGGAAAAGCACTTTAAATAAGAGGGGTTGCCAAGCTTCTAAGAAATTATGAGTTTCCAAAATACCAGCAAATATTTTTTCACCCAATCTTGATGATACTTGGTGCTAATGATCAGTACACAAATCCCACTTGGCTCACCAAATTTTGTTCTTCTAGGTTGAAGCGTTCGTCTACAGTAGCAGTTTTTATATTTACGTTTCCCTCTGTTCTCTCCTATATAGAAAGATGAATTTGGAACTCTAAATCCAACATGGTTTGTTGTAGCTCTTTGAAACTTGACAAAATAAAGGAGTTCTCAGTTTTGTCGCTATGGTTTGTTTCCTCTTCAAGTAGCCCCAGGCACAGACTGTGGAAAAGCACTTTCATTGAGAGGGGTTGCCAAGCTTCTAAGAAATAACGAGTTTCCGAAATACCAGCAAATATTTTTTCACCCAATCTTGATGATAGTTGGTGATAATGATCAGTACACAAATCCCACTTGGCTCACCAAATTATGTTCTTCTAGGTTGAAGCGTTCGTCTACAGTAGCAGTTTGTATATTTAGGTTTCACTCTGTTCTCTCCTATATAGATAGATGTATTTGGAACTCTAAATCCAAGATGGTTTGTAGTAGCTCTTTGAAACTTGACAAAATAAAGGAGTTCTCAGATTTGTCTCTATGGTTTGTTTCCTCTTCAAGTAGCCCTAGGCACAGACTGTGGAAAAGCACTTTCATTGAGAGGGGTTGCAAAGTTTCTAAGAAATAACGAGTTTCCGAAATACCAGCAAATATTTTTTCACCCAATCTTGATGGTACTTGGTGGTAATTATCAGTACACAAATCCCACCTGGCTCACCAAATTTTGTTCTTCTAGGTTGAAGCGTTCGTCTACAGTAGCAGTTTTTATATTTAGGTTTCTCTCTGTTCTCTCCTATATAGATAGATGAATTTGGAACTCTAAATCCAAGATGGTTTGTAGTAGCTCTTTGAAACTTGACAAAATAAAGGAGTTCTCAGATTTGTCTCTATGGTTTGTTTCCTCTTCAAGTAGCCATAGGCACAGACCGTGGAAAAGCACTTTCATTGAGAGGGGTTGCCAAGCTTCTAAGAAATTACGAGTTTCCGAAATACCAGCAAATATTTTTTCACCCAATCTTGATTGTACTTGGTGGTAATGATCAGTAGACAAATCCCACTTGGCTCACGAAGTTTTGTTCTTCTAGGTTGAAGCGTTCGTCTACAGTAGCAGTTTTTATATTTAGGTTTCACTCTGTTCTCTCCTATATAGAAAGATGAATTTGGAACTCTAAATCCAACATGGTTTGTTGTAGCTCTTTGAAACTTGACAAAATAAAGGAGTTCTCAGTTTTGTCGCTATGGTTTGTTTCCTCTTCAAGTAGCCCCAGGCACAGACTGTGGAAAAGCACTTTCATTGAGAGGGGTTGCCAAGCTTCTAAGAAATAACGAGATTCCGAAATACCAGCAAATATTTTTTCACACAATCTTGTTGATACTTGGTGGTAATTATCAGTACACAAATCCCACCTGGCTCACCAAATTTTGTTCTTCTAGGTTGAAGCGTTCGTCTACAGTAGCAGTTTTTATATTATATTTAGGTTTCTCTCTTTTCTCTCCTATATAGATAGATGAATTTGGAACTCTAAATCCAAGATGGTTTGTAGTAAGCTCTTTGAAACTTGACAAAATAACGGAGTTCTCAGATTTGTCTCTATGGTTTGTTTCCTTTTCAAGTAGCCTAGGCACAGACTGTGGAAAAGTACTTTCATTGAGAGGGGTTGCCAAGCTTCTAAGAAATAACGAGTTCCCGAATACCAGCAAATATTTTTTCACCCAAATCTTGGATGGTACTCGGTGGTAATGATCAGTACACAATTCGCACATGGCTCACCAAAGTTAGTTCTTCTAGGTTGAAGCATTCGTGTACAGTAGCAGTTTTTATATTTAGGTTTCCCTCTGTTCTCTCCTATATAGATAGATGAATTTGGAACTCTAAATCCAACATGGTTTGTAGTAGCTCTTTGAAACTTGACAAAATAAAGGAGTTCTCAGATTTGTCTCTATGGTTTTTTCCTCTTCAAGTAGCCCTAGGCACAGACTGTGGAAAAGCACTTTTATTGTGAGTGGTTGCAAAGTTTCTAAGAAATAACGAGTTTCCGAAATACCAGCAAATATTTTTTCGACCAATCTTGATGATATTTGGGGGTAATGATCAGTACACAAATCCCACTTGGCTTACAAATTTTGTTCTTCTAGGTTGAAGCGTTCGTCTACAGTAGCAGTTTTTATATTTAGGATTCCCTCTGTTCTCTCATATATAGATAGATGAATTTGGAACTCTAAATCCAACATGGTTTGTAGTAGCTCTTTGAAACTTTGACAAATAAAGGAGTTCTAGGTTTTCTCTCTATGGTTTGTTTCCTCTTTAAGTAGCCGTAGGCACAGACTGTGTAAAGCACTTTCATTGAGAGGGGTTGCCAAGCTTCTAAGAAATTACGAGTTTCCAAAATACCAGCTAATATTTTTTCACCCAATCTTGATGATACTTGTTGCTAACGATCAGTACACATAACCCACTTGGCTCACCAAATTTAAGTTCTTCTAGGTTGAAGCGTTCGTGTACAGTAGCAGTTTTTATATTTAGGTTTCCCTCTGTTCTCTCCTATACAGATAGATGAATTTGGAACTCTAAATCCAACATGGTTTGTAGTAGCTCTTTGAAACTTGAAAAAATAAAGGAGTTCTCAGTTTTGTCTCTATGATTTGTTTCCACTTCAAGTAGCCCTAGGCATAGACTGTGGAAAGCACTTTCATTGAGAGGGGTTGCCAAGCTTCTAAGAAATAACGAGTTTCCGAAATACCAGCAAATATTTTTTCACCCAATCTTGATGATACTTGGTGGTAATGATCAGTACACAAATCCCTACTTGGCTCACCAAATTTTGTTCTTCTAGGTTGAAGCGTTCGTCTACAGTAGCAGTTTTTATATTTAGGTTTCCCTCTGTTCTCTCATATATAGATAGATGAATTTGGAACTCTAAATCCAACATGGTTTGTAGTAGCTCTTTGAAACTTGACAAAATAAAGGAGTTCTCAGATTTGTCTCTATGGTTTGTTTCCTCTTTCAAGTAGCCCCTAGGCACAGACTGTGGAAAGGCACTTTCATTGAGAGGGGTTTTCCAAGCTTCTAAGAAATAACGAGTTTCCGAAATACCAGCAAATATTTTTTCACCCAATCTTGATGATATTTGGTGGTAATGATCAGTACACAAATCCTCTTGGCTCACCTAATTTTGTTCTTTTAGGTTGAAGCGTTCGTCTAAAGTAGCAGATTTTTATATTTGGGTTTCCCTTCTGTTCTCTCCCATATAGATAGATAAATTTGGAACTCTAAATCCAACATGGTTTGTAGTAGCTCTTTGAAACTTGAGAAAATAAAGGAGTTCTAGGTTTTCTCTCTATGGTTTGTTTCCTCTTCAAGTAGCCCAAGGCACAGACTGTGGAAAAGCACTTTAAATAAGAAAGGTTGCCAAGCTTCTAAGAAATTATGAGTTTCCGAAATACCAGCAAATATTTTTTCACCCAATCTTGATGATACTTGGTGCTAATGATCAGTACACAAATCCCACTTGGCTCACCCAAATTTTGTTCTTCTAGGTTGAAGCGTTCGTCTACAGTAGCAGTTTTTATATTTACGTTTCCCTCTGTTCTCTCCTATATAGAAAGATGAATTTGGAACTCTAAATCCAACATGGTTTGTTGTAGCTCTTTGAAACTTGACAAAATAAAGGAGTTCTCAGATTTGTCTCTATGGTTTGTTTCCTCTTCAAGTAGCCCTAGGCACAGACTGTGGGAAAAGCACTTTCATTGAGAGGGGTTGCCAAGCTTCTAAGAAATAACGAGTTTCCGAAATACCAGCAAATATTTTTTCACCCAATCTTGATGGTACTTGGTGGTAATGATGAGTACACAATTCGCACTTGGCTCACCAAATTTAGTTCTTCTAGGTTGAAGCGTTCGTGTACAGTAGCAGTTTTATATTTAGGTTTCCCTCTGTTCTCTCCTATATAGATAGATGAATTTGGAACTCTAAATCCAACATGGTTTGTAGTAGCTCTTTGAAACTTGACAAAATAAAAGAGTTCTCAGATTTGTCTCTATGGTTTGTTTCCTCTTCAAGTAGCCCTAGGCACGACTGTGGAAAAGCACTTTCATTGATAGGGGTTGCCAAGCTTCTAAGAAAATAACGAGTTTCCGAAATACCAGCACATATTTTTTCACCCAATCTTGATGATACTTGGTGGTAATGATCAGTACACAAATCCCACTTGGCTCACCCAAATTTTGTTCTTTAGGTTGATGAGTTCGTCTACAGTAGCAGTTTTTATATTTAGGTTTCCCTCTGTTCTCTCCTATATAGATAGATGAATTTGGAACTCTAAATCCAACATGGTTTGTAGTAGCTCTTTGAAACTTGACAAAATAAAGAAGTTCTCAGTTTTGTCTCTATGGTTTGTTTCCTCTTCAAGTAGCCCTAGGCACAGACCGTGGAAAAGCACTTTCATTGAGAGGGGTTGCCAAAGCTTCTAAGAAATTACGAGTTTCCGAAAATACCAGCAAATATTTTTTCACCCAATCTTGATTGTACTTGGTGGTAATGATCAGTAGACAAATCCCACTTGGCTCACGAAAGTTTTGTTCTTCTAGGTTGAAGCGTTCGTCTACAGTAGCAGTTTTTATATTTAGGTTTCACTCTGTTCTCTCCTATATAGAAAGATGAATTTGGAACTCTAAAATCCAACATGGTTTGTTGTAGCTCTTTGAAACTTGACAAAATAAATGAGTTCTCAGTTTTGTCGCTATGGTTTGTTTCCTCTTCAAGTAGCCCCAGGCACAGACTGTGGAAAAGCACTTTCATTGAGAGGGGGTGCCAAGCTTCTAAGAAATAACGAGTTTCCGAAATACCAGCAAATATTTTTTCACCCAATCTTGATGATAGTTGGTGATAATGATCAGTCCACAAATCCCACTTGGCTCACCAAATTATGTTCTTCTAGGTTGAAGCGTTCGTCTACAGTAGCAGTTTGTATATTTAGGTTTCACTCTGTTCTCTCCTATATAGATAAGATGTATTTGGAACTCTAAATCCAAGATGGTTTGTAGTAGCTCTTTGAAACTTGACAAAATAAAGGAGTTCTCAGATTTGTCTCTATGGTTTGTTTCCTCTTCAAGTAGCCCTAGGCAAAGACTGTGGAAAAGCACTTTCATTGAGAGGGGGTTGCAAAGTTTCTAAGAAATAACGAGTTCCGAAATACCAGCAAATATTTTTTCACCAATCTTGATGGTACTTGGTGGTAATGATGAGTACACAATTCGCACATGGCTCACCAAATTTAGTTCTTCTAGGTTGAAGCGTTCGTGTACAGTACCAGTTTTTATATTTAGGTTCCCTCTGTTCTCTCCTATATAGATAGATGAATTTGGAACTCTAAAACCAACATGGTTTGTAGTAGCTCTTTGAAACTTGACAATATAAAAGAGTTCTCAGATTTGTCTCTATGGTTTGTTTCCTCTTCAAGTAGGCCTAGGCACAGACTGTGGAAAAGCACTTTCATTGATAGGGGTTGCCAAGCTTCTAAGAAATAACGAGTTTCCGAAATACCAGCAAATATTTTTTCACCCAATCTTGATGATACTTGGTGGTAATGATCAGTACACAAATCCCACTTGGCTCACCAATTTTGTTCTTTTAGGTTGATGAGTTCGTCTACAGTAGCAGTTTTTATATTTAGGTTTCCTTCTGTTCTCTCCTATATAGATAGATGAATTTGGAACTCTAAATCCAACATGGTTTGTAGTAGCTCTTTGAAACTTGACAAAATAAAGAAGTTCTCAGTTTTGTCTCTATGGTTTGTTTCCTCTTCAAGTAGCCCTAGGCACAGACCGTGGAAAAGCACTGTCATTGAGAGGGGTTGCCAAGCTTCTAAGAAATTACGAGTTTCCGAAATACCAGCAAATATTTTTTCACCCAATCTTGATTGTACTTGGTGGTAATGATCAGTAGACAAATCCCACTTGGCTCACGAAGTTTTGTTCTTCTAGGTTGAAGCGTTCGTCTACAGTAGCAGTTTTTATATTTAGGTTTCACTCTGTTCTCTCCTATATAGAAAGATGAATTTGGAACTCTAAATCCAACATGGTTTGTTGTAGCTCTTTGAAACTTGACAAAATAAAAGAGTTCTCAGTTTTGTCGCTATGGTTTGTTTCCTCTTCAAGTAGCCCCAGGCACAGACTGTGGAAAAGCACTTTCATTGAGAGGGGTTGCCAAGCTTCTAAGAAATAACGAGTTTCCGAAATACCAGCAAATATTTTTTCACCCAATCTTGTTGATACTTGGTGGTAATTATCAGTACACAAATCCCACCTGGCTCACCAAATTTTGTTCTTCTAGGTTGAAGCGTTCGTCTACAGTAGCAGTTTTTTATATTTAGGTTTCTCTCTGTTCTCTCCTATATAGATAGATGAATTTGGAACTCTAAATCCAACATGGTTTGTTGTAGCTCTTTGAAACTTGACAAAATAAAGGAGTTCTCAGTTTTGTTCTCTATGGTTTGTTTCCCTCTTCAAGTAGGCCCTAGGCACAGACCGTGGAAAAGCACTTTCATTGAGAGGGTTGCCAATCTTCTAAGAAATTACGAGTTTCCGAAATACCAGCAAATATTTTTTCACCCAATCTTGATTGTTACTTGGTGGTAATGATCAGTAGACAAATCCCACTTGGCTCACGACGTTTTGTTCTTCTAGGTTAAAGCGTTCGTCTACAGTAGCAGTTTTATATTTAGGTTTCACTCTGTTCTCTCCTATATAGAAAGATGAATTTGGAACTCTAAATCCAACATGGTTGTTGTAGCTCTTTGAAACTTGACAAAATAAAGGAGTTCTCAGTTTTGTCGCTATGGTTTGTTTCCTCTTTAAGTAGCCCCAGGCACAGACTGTGGAAAAGAACTTTCATTGAGAGGGGTTACCAAGCTTCTAAGAAATAACGAGTTTTCCGAAATACCAGCAAATATTTTTTCACCCAATCTTGATGATAGTTGGTGGTAATGATCAGTACACCAAATCCCACTTGGCTCACCAAATTTTGTTCTTCTAGGTTGAAGCGTTTGTCTACAGTAGCAGTTTTTATATTTAGGTTTCACTCTGTTCTCTCCTATATAGATAGATGAATTTGGAACTCTAAATCCAACATGGATTGTAGTAGCTCTTTGAAACTTGACAAAATAAAGGAGTTCTCAGTTTTGTCTCTATGGTTTGTTTTCTCTTCAAGTAGCCCTAGGCACAGACTGTGGAAAAGCACTTTCATTGAGAGGGGTTGCCAAGCTTCTAAGAAATAACGAGATTCCGAAATACCAGCAAATATTTTTTCACACAATCTTGTTGATACTTGGTGGTAATTATCAGTACACAAATCCCACCTGGCTCACCAAATTTTGTTCTTCTAGGTTGAAGCGTTCGTCTACAGTAGCAGTTCTTATATTTAGGGTTTCTCTCTGTTCTCTCCTATATAGATAGGATGAATTTGGAACTCTAAATCCAAGATGGTTTGGTAGTAGCTCTTTGAAACTTGACAAAATAAAGGAGTTCTCAGATTTGTCTCTATGGTTTGTTTCCTTTTCAAGTAGCCTAGGCACAGACTGTGGAAAAGTACTTTCATTGAGAGGGGTTGCCAAGCTTCTAAAGAGATAACGAGTTCCCGAAATACCAGCAAATATTTTTTCACCCAATCTTGATGGTACTCGGTGGTAATGATCAGTACACAATTCGCACATGGCTCACCAAAGTTAGTTCTTCTAGGTTGAAGCATTCGTGTACAGTAGCAGTTTTTATATTTAGGTTTCCCTCTGTTCTCTCCTATATAGATAGATGAATTTGGAACTCTAAATCCAACATGGTTTGTAGTAGCTCTTTGAAACTTGAAAAAATAAAGGAGTTCTCAGTTTTGTCTCTATGGTTTGTTCCACTTCAAGTAGCCCTAGGCATAGACTGTGGAAAGCACTTTCATTGAGAGGGGTTGCCAAGCTTCTAAGAAATAACGAGTTTCCGAAATACCAGCAAATATTTTTTCACCCAAACTTGATGATACTTGGTGGTAATGATCAGTACACAAATCCTACTTGGCTCACCAAATTTTGTTCTTCTAGGTTGAAGCGTTCGTCTACAGTAGCAGTTTTTATATTTAGGGTTCCCTCTGTTCTCTCATATATAGATAGATGAATTTGGAACTCTAAATCCAACATGGTTTGTAGTAGCTCTTTGAAACTTGACAAAATAAAGGAGTTCTCAGATTTGTCTCTATGGTTTGTTTCCTCTTCAAGTAGCCCTAGGCACAGACTGTGGAAAGGCACTTTCATTAGAGAGGGGTTTCCAAGCTTCTAAGAAATAACGAGTTTCCGAAATACCAGCAAATATTTTTTCACCCAATCTTTATGATATTTGGTGGTAATGATCAGTACACAAAATCCCACTTGGCTCACCTAATTTTGTTCTTTTAGGTTGAAGCGTTCGTCTACAGTAGCAGTTTTTATATGTTGGTTTCCCTCTGTTCTCTCCCATTTAGATAGATAAATTTGGAACTCTAAATCCAACATGGTTTGTAGTAGCTCTTTGAAACTTGAGAAAATAAAGGAGTTCTAGGTTTTCTCTCTATGGTTTGTTCCTCTTCAAGGTAGCCCTAGGCACAGACTGTGTAAAAGCACTTTAAATAAGAGGGGTTGCCAAGCTTCTAAGAAAATATGAGTTTCCGAAATACCAGCAAATACTTTTTCACCCAATCTTGATGATACTTGGTGCTAATGATCAGTACACAAATCTTACTTGGCTCACCAAAATTTTGTTCTTCTAGGTTGAAGCGTTCGTGTACAGTAGCAGTTTTTATATTTAGGTTTCCCTCTGTTCTCTCCTATATAGATAGATGTATTTGGAACTCTAAATCCAACATGGTTTGTAGTAGCTCTTTGAAACTTGACAAAATAAAGGAGTTCTCAGATTTGTCTCTATGGTTTGTTTCCTCTTCAAGTAGCCCTAGGCACAGACTGTGGAAAAGCACTTTCATTGAGAGGGGTTGCAAAGTTTCTAAGAAATAACGAGTTTCCGAAATACCAGCAAATTTTTTTTCACCCAATCTTGATGGTACTTGGTGGTAATGATGGGTACACAATTCGCACTTGGCTCACCAAATTTAGTTCTTCTAGGTTGAAGCGTTCGTGTACAGTAGCAGTTTTTATATTTAGGTTTCCCTCTGTTCTCTCCTATATAGATAGATGTATTTGGAACTCTAAATCCAACATGGTTTGTAGTAGCTCTTTGAAACTTGACAAAATAAAGGAGTTCTCAGATTTGTCTCTATGGTTTGTTTCCTCTTCAAGTAGCCCTAGGCACAGACTGTGGAAAAGCACTTTCATTGAGAGGGGTTGCAAAGTTTCTAAGAAATAACGAGTTTCCGAAATACCAGCAAATATTTTTTCACCCAATCTTGATGGTACTTGGTGGTAATGATGGGTACACAATTCGCACTTGGCTCACCAAATTTAGTTCTTCTAGGTTGAAGCGTTCGTGTACAGTAGCAGTTTTTATATTTAGGTTTCCCTCTGTTCTCTCCTATATAGATAGATGAATTTGGAACTCTAAATCCAACATGGTTTGTAGTAGCTCTTTGAAACTTGACAAAATAAAAGAGTTCTCAGATTTGTCTCTATGGTTTGTTTCCTCTTCAAGTAGCCCTAGGCACAGACAGTGGAAAAGCACTTTCATTGATAGGGGTTGCCAAGCTTCTAAGAAATAACGAGTTTCCGAAATACCAGCACATATTTTTTCACCCAAATCTTGATGATACTTGGTGGTAATGATCAGTACACAAATGCCACTTGGCTAACCAAATTTTGTTCTTTTAGGTTGATGGAGTTCGTCTACAGTAGCAGTTTTTATATTTAGGTTTCCCTCTGTTCTCTCCTATATAGATAGATGAATTTGGAACTCTAAATCCAACATGGTTTGTAGTAGCTCTTTGAAACTTGACAAAATAAAGAAGTTCTCAGTTTTGTCTCTATGGTTTGTTTCCTCTTCAAGTAGCCCTAGGCACAGACCGTGGAAAAGCACTTTCATTGAGAGGGGTTGCCAAGCTTCTAAGAAATTACGAGTTTCCGAAATACCAGCAAATATTTTTTCACCCAATCTTGATTGTACTTGGTGGTAATGATCAGTAGACAAATCCCACTTGGCTCACGAAGTTTTGTTCTTCTAGGTTGAAGCGTTCGTCTACAGTAGCAGTTTTTATATTTAGGTTTCACTCTGTTCTCTCCTATATAGAAAGATGAATTTGGAACTCTAAATCCAACATGGTTTTGTTGTAGCTCTTTGAAACTTGACAAAATAAAGGAGTTCTCAGTTTTTCGCTATGGTTTGTTTCCTCTTCAAGTAGCCCCAGGCACAGACTGTGGAAAAGCACTTTCATTGAGAGGGTTGCCAAGCTTCTAAGAAATAACGAGTTTCCGAAATACCAGCAAATATTTTTTCACCCAATCTTGTTGATACTTGGTGGTAATTATCAGTACACAAATCCCACCTGGCTCACCAAATTTTGTTCTTCTAGGTTGAAGCGTTCGTCTACAGTAGCAGTTTTTATATTTAGGTTTCTCTCTGTTCTCTCCTATATAGATAGATGAATTTGGAACTCTAAATCCAAGATGGTTTGTAGTAGCTCTTTGAAACTTGACAAAATAAAGGAGTTCTCAGATTTGTCTCTATGGTTTGTTTCCTTTCAAGTAGCCTAGGCACAGACTGTGGAAAAGTACTTTCATTGAGAGGGGTTGCCAAGCTTCTAAGAAATAACGAGTTCCCGAAATACCAGCAAATATTTTTTCACCCAATCTTGATGGTACTCGGTGGTAATGATCAGTACACAATTCGCACATGGCTCACCAAAGTTAGTTCTTCTAGGTTGAAGCATTCGTGTACAGTAGCAGTTTTTATATTTAGGTTTCCCTCTGTTCTCTCCTATATAGATAGATGAATTGGAACTCTAAATCCAACATGGTTTGTAGTAGCTCTTTGAAACTTGACAAAATAAAGGAGTTCTCAGATTTGTCTCTATGGTTTTTTTCCTCTTCAAGTAGCCCTAGGCACAGACTGTGGAAAAGCACTTTTATTGAGAGTGGTTGCAAAGTTTCTAAGAAATAACGGGTTTCCGAAATACCAGCAAATATTTTTTCAACCAATCTTGATGATATTTGGGGGTAATGATCAGTACACAAATCCCACTTGGCTTACCAAATTTTGTTCTTCTAGGTTGAAGCGTTCGTCTACAGTAGCAGTTTTTATATTTAGGATTCCCTCTGTTCTCTCATATATAGATAGATGAATTTGGAACTCTAAATCCAACATGGTTTGTAGTAGCTCTTTGAAACTTGACAAAATAAAGGAGTTCTAGGTTTTCTCTCTATGGTTTGTTTCCTCTTTAAGTAGCCGTAGGCACAGACTGTGGAAAGCACTTTCATTGAGAGGGGGTTGCCAAGCTTCTAAGAAATTACGAGTTTCCAAAATACCAGCTAATATTTTTCACCCAATCTTGATTGATACTTGTTGCTAACGATCAGTACACATAACCCACTTGGCTCACCAAATTTAGTTCTTCTAGGTTGAAGCGTTCGTGTACAGTAGCAGTTTTTATATTTAGGTTTCCCTCTGTTCTCTCCTATACAGATAGATGAATTTGGAACTCTAAATCCAACATGGTTTGTAGTAGCTCTTTGAAACTTGAAAAAATAAAGGAGTTCTCAGTTTTGTCTCTATGATTTGTTTCCACTTCAAGTAGCCCTAGGCATAGACTGTGGAAAGCACTTTCATTGAGAGGGGTTGCCAAGCTTCTAAGAAATAACGAGTTTCCGAAATACCAGCAAATATTTTTTCACCCAATCTTGATGATACTTGGTGGTAATGATCAGTACACAAATCCTACTTGGCTCACCAAATTTTGTTCTTCTAGGTTGAAGCGTTCGTCTACAGTAGCAGTTTTTATATTTAGGTTTCCCTCTGTTTCTCTCATATATGATAGATGAATTTGGAACTCTAAATCCAACATGGTTTGTAGTAGCTCTTTGAAACTTGACAAAATAAAGGAGTTCTCAGATTTGTCTCTATGGTTTGTTTCCTCCTTCAAGTAGCCCTAGGCACAGACTGTGGAAAGGCACTTTCATTGAGAGGGGTTTCCAAGCTTCTAAGAAATAACGAGTTTCCGAAATACCAGCAAAATATTTTTTCACCCAATCTTTATGATATTTGGTGGTAATGATCAGTACACAAATCCCTCTTGGCTCACCTAATTTTGTTCTTTTAGGTTGAAGCGTTCGTCTAAAGTAGCAGATTTTATATTTTGGTTTCCCTCTGTTCTCTCCCATATAGATAGATAAATTTGGAACTCTAAATCCAACATGGTTTGTAGTAGCTCTTTGAAACTTGAGAAAATAAAGGAGTTCTAGGTTTTCTCTCTATGGTTTGTTTCCTCTTCAAGTAGCCCTAGCACAGACTGTGGAAAAGCACTTTAAATAAGAAGGTTGCCAAGCTTCTAAGAAATTATGAGTTTCCGAAATACCAGCAAATATTTTTTCACCCAATCTTGATGATACTTGGTGCTAATGATCAGTACACAAATCCCACTTGGCTCACCAAATTTTGTTCTTCTAGGTTGAAGCGTTCGTCTACAGTAGCAGTTTTTATATTTACGTTTCCCTCTGTTCTCTCCTATATAGAAAGATGAATTTGGGAACTCTAAATCCAACATGGTTTGTTGTAGCTCTTTGAAACTTGACAAATAAAGGAGTTCTCAGATTTGTCTCTATGGTTTGTTTCCTCTTCAAGTAGCCCTAGGCACAGACTGTGGAAAAGCACTTTCATTGAGAGGGGTTGCCAAGCTTCTAAGAAATAACGAGTTTCCGAAATACCAGCCAATATTTTTTCACCCAATCTTGATGGTACTTGGTGGTAATGATGAGTACACAATTCGCACTTGGCTCACCAAATTTAGTTCTTCTAGGTTGAAGCGTTCGTGTACAGTAGCAGTTTTTATATTTAGGTTTCCCTCTGTTCTCTCCTATATAGATAGATGAATTTGGAACTCTAAATCCAACATGGTTTGTAGTAGCTCTTTGAAACTTGACAAAATAAAAGAGTTCTCAGATTTGTCTCTATGGTTTGTTTCCTCTTCAAGTAGCCCCTAGGCACAGACTGTGGAAAAGCACTTTCATTGATAGGGGTTGCCAAGCTTCTAAGAAAATAACGAGTTTCCGAAATACCAGCACATATTTTTTTCACCCAATCTTGATGATACTTGGTGGTAATGATCAGTACACAAATCCCACTTGGCTCACCAAATTTTGTTCTTTAGGTTGATGAGTTCGTCTACAGTAGCAGTTTTTATATTTAGGTTTCCCTCTGTTCTCTCCTATATAGATAGATGAATTTGGAACTCTAAATCCAACATGGTTTGTAGTAGCTCTTTGAAACTTGACAAAATAAAGAAGTTCTCAGTTTTGTCTCTATGGTTTGTTTCCTCTTCAAGTAGCCCTAGGCACAGACCGTGGAAAAGCACTTTCATTGAGAGGGGTTGCCAAGCTTCTAAGAAATTACGAGTTTCCGAAATACCAGCAAATATTTTTTTCACCCAATCTTGATTGTACTTGGTGGTAATGATCAGTAGACAAATCCCACTTGGCTCACGAAGTTTTGTTCTTCTAGGTTGAAGCGTTCGTCTACAGTAGCAGTTTTTATATTTAGGTTTCACTCTGTTCTCTCCTATATAGAAAGATGAATTTGGAACTCTAAATCCAACATGGTTTGTTGTAGCTCTTTGAAACTTGACAAAATAAATGAGTTCTCAGTTTTGTCGCTATGGTTTGTTTCCTCTTCAAGTAGCCCCAGGCACAGACTGTGGAAAAGCACTTTCATTGAGAGGGGGTGCCAAGCTTCTAAGAAATAACGAGTTTCCGAAATACCAGCAAATATTTTTTCCACCCAATCTTGATGATAGTTGGTGATAATGATCAGTCCACAAATCCCACTTGGCTCACCAAATTATGTTCTTCTAGGTTGAAGCGTTCGTCTACAGTAGCAGTTTGTATATTTAGGTTTCACTCTGTTCTCTCCTACATAGATAGATGTATTTGGAACTCTAAATCCAAGATGGTTTGTAGTAGCTCTTTGAAACTTGACAAAATAAAGGAGTTCTCAGATTTGTCTCTATGGTTTGTTTCCTCTTCAAGTAGCCCTAGGCACAGACTGTGGAAAAGCACTTTCATTGAAAGGGGTTGCAAAGTTTCTAAGAAATAACGAGTTTCCGGAAATACCAGCAAATATTTTTTCACCCAATCTTGATGGTACTTGGTGGTAATGATGAGTACACAATTCGCACTTGGCTCACCAAATTTAGTTCTTCTAGGTTGAAGCGTTCGTGTACAGTACCAGTTTTTATATTTAGGTTTCCCTCTGTTCTCTCCTATATAGATAGATGAATTTGGAACTCTAAATCCAACATGGTTTGTAGTAGCTCTTTGAAACTTGACAAAATAAAAGAGTTCTCAGATTTGTCTCTATGGTTTGTTTCCTCTTCAAGTAGGCCTAGGCACAGACTGTGGAAAAGCACTTTCATTGATAGGGGTTGCCAAGCTTCTAAGAAATAACGAGTTTCCGAAATACCAGCAAATATTTTTTCACCCAATCTTGATGATACTTGGTGGTAATGATCAGTACACAAATCCCACTTGGCTCACCAAATTTTGTTCTTTTAGGTTGATGAGTTCGTCTACAGTAGCAGTTTTTATATTTAGTTTCCCTCTGTTCTCTCCGATATAGATAGATGAATTTGGAACTCTAAATCCAACATGGTTTGTAGTAGCTCTTTGAAACTTGACAAAATAAAGAAGTTCTCAGTTTTGTCTCTATGGTTTGTTTCCTCTTCAAGTAGCCCTAGGCACAGACCGTGAAAAGCACTGTCATTGAGAGGGGTTGCCAAGCTTCTAAGAAATTACGAGTTTCCGAAATACCAGCAAATATTTTTTCACCCAATCTTGATTGTACTTGGTGGTAATGATCAGTAGACAAATCCCACTTGGCTCACGAAGTTTTGTTCTTCTAGGTTGAAGCGTTCGTCTACAGTAGCAGTTTTTATATTTAGGTTTCCCCTCTGTTCTCTCCTATATAGAAAGATGAATTTGGAACTCTAAATCCAACATGGTTTGTTGTAGCTCTTTGAAACTTGACAAAATAAAAGAGTTCTCAGTTTTGTCGCTATGGTTTGTTTCCTCTTCAAGTAGCCCCAGGCACAGACTGTGGAAAAGCACTTTCATTGAGAGGGGTTGCCAAGCTTCTAAGAAATAACGAGTTTCCGAAATACCAGCAAATATTTTTTCACCCAATCTTGTTGATACTTGGTGGTAATTATCAGTACACAAATCCCACCTGGGCTCACCAAATTTTGTTCTTCTAGGTTGAAGCGTTCGTCTACAGTAGCAGTTTTTATATTTAGGTTTCTCTCTGTTCTCTCCTATATAGATAGATGAATTTGGAACTCTAAATCCAACATGGTTTGTTGTAGCTCTTTGAAACTTGACAAAATAAAGGAGTTCTCAGTTTTGTCGCTATGGTTTGTTTCCTCTTCAAGTAGCCCTAGGCACAGACCGTGGAAAAGCACTTTCATTGAGAGGGGTTGCCAATCTTCTAAGAAATTACGAGGTTTCCGAAATACCAGCAAATATTTTTTCACCCAATCTTGATTGTACTTGGTGGTAATGATCAGTAGACAAATCCCACTTGGCTCACGACGTTTTGTTCTTCTAGGTTAAAGGCGTTCGTCTACAGTAGCAGTTTTTATATTTAGGTTTCACTCTGTTCTCTCCTATATAGAAAGATGAATTTGGAACTCTAAATCCAACATGGTTTGTTGTAGCTCTTTGAAACTTGACAAAATAAAGGAGTTCTCAGTTTTGTCGCTATGGTTTGTTTCCTCTTTAAGTAGCCCCAGGCACAGACTGTGGAAAAGAACTTTCATTGAGAGGGGGTTACCAAGCTTTCTAAGAAATAACGAGTTCCGAAATACCAGCAAATATTTTTTCACCCAATCTTGATGATAGTTGGTGGTAATGATCAGTACACAAATCCCACTTGGCTCACCAAATTTGTTCTTCTAGGTTGAAGCGTTTGTCTACAGTAGCAGTTTTTATATTTAGGTTTCACTCTGTTCTCTCCTATATAGATAGATGAATTTGGAACTCTAAATCCAACATGGATTGTAGTAGCTCTTTGAAACTTGACAAAATAAAGGAGTTCTCAGTTTTGTCTCTATGGTTTGTTTTCTCTTCAAGTAGCCCTAGGCACAGACTGTGGAAAAGCACTTTCATTGAGAGGGGTTGCCAAGCTTCTAAGAAATAACGAGATTCCGAAATACCAGCAAATATTTTTTCACACAATCTTGTTGATACTTGGTGGTAATTATCAGTACACAAATCCCACCTGGCTCACCAAATTTTGTTCTTCTAGGTTGAAGCGTTCGTCTACAGTAGCAGTTCTTATATTTAGGTTTCTCTCTGTTCTCTCCTATATAGATAGATGAATTTGGAACTCTAAATCCAAGATGGTTTGTAGTAGCTCTTTGAAACTTGACAAAATAAAGGAGTTCTCAGATTTGTCTCTATGGTTTGTTTCCTTTTCAGTAGCCTAGGCACAGACTGTGGAAAAGTACTTTCATTGAGAGGGGTTGCCAAGCTTCTAAGAGATAACGAGTTCCCGAAATACCAGCAAATATTTTTTCACCCAATCTTGATGGTACTCGGTGGTAATGATCAGTACACAATTCGCACATGGCTCACCAAAGTTAGTTCTTCTAGGTTGAAGCATTCGTGTACAGTAGCAGTTTTTATATTTAGGTTTCCCTCTGTTCTCTCCTATATAGATAGATGAATTTGGAACTCTAAATCCAACATGGTTTGTAGTAGCTCTTTGAAACTTGAAAAAATAAAGGAGTTCTCAGTTTTGTCTCTATGGTTTGTTTCCACTTCAAGTAGCCCTAGGCATAGACTGTGGAAAGCACTTTCATTGAGAGGGGTTGCCAAGCTTCTAAGAAATAACGAGTTTCCGAAATACCAGCAAATATTTTTTCACCCCAAACTTGATGATACTTGGTGGTAATGATCAGTACACAAATCCTACTTGGCTCACCAAATTTTGTTCTTCTAGGTTGAAGCGTTCGTCTACAGTAGCAGTTTTTATATTTAGGGTTCCCTCTGTTCTCTCATATATAGATAGATGAATTTGGAACTCTAAATCCAACATGGTTTGTAGTAGCTCTTTGAAACTTGACAAAATAAAGGAGTTCTCAGATTTGTCTCTATGGTTTGTTTCCTCTTCAAGTAGCCCTAGGCACAGACTGTGGAAAGGCACTTTCATTGAGAGGGGTTTCCAAGCTTCTAAGAAATAACGAGTTTCCGAAATACCAGCAAATATTTTTTCACCCAATCTTTATGATATTTGGTGGTAATGATCAGTACACAAATCCCACTTGGCTCACCTAATTTTGTTCTTTTAGGTTGAAGCGTTCGTCTACAGTAGCAGTTTTTATATGTTGGTTTCCTCTGTTCTCTCCCATTTAGATAGATAAATTTGGAACTCTAAATCCCACATGGTTTGTAGTAACTCTTTGAAACTTGAGAAAATAAAGGAGTTCTAGGTTTTCTCTCTATGGTTTGTTTCCTCTTCAAGTAGCCCCTAGGCACAGACTGTGTAAAAGCACTTTAAATAAGAGGGGTTGCCAAGCTTCTAAGAAATTATGAGTTTCCGAAATACCAGCAAATACTTTTTCACCCAATCTTGATGATACTTGGTGCTAATGATCAGTACACAAATCTTACTTGGCTCACCAAATTTTGTTCTTCTAGGTTGAAGCGTTCGTGTACAGTAGCAGTTTTTATATTTAGGTTTCCCTCTGTTCTCTCCTATATAGATAGATGTATTTGGAACTCTAAATCCAACATGGTTTGTAGTAGCTCTTTGAAACTTGACAAAATAAAGGAGTTCTCAGATTTGTCTCTATGGTTTGTTTCCTCTTCAAGTAGCCCTAGGCACAGACTGTGGAAAAGCACTTTCATTGAGAGGGGTTGCAAAGTTTCTAAGAAATAACGAGTTTCCGAAATACCAGCAAATATTTTTTCACCCAATCTTGATGGTACTTGGTGGTAATGATGGGTACACAATTCGCACTTGGCTCACCAAATTTAGTTCTTCTAGGTTGAAGCGTTCGTGTACAGTAGCAGTTTTTATATTTAGGTTTCCCTCTGTTCTCTCCTATATAGATAGATGAATTTGGAACTCTAAATCCAACATGGTTTGTAGTAGCTCTTTGAAACTTGACAAAATAAAAGAGTTCTCAGATTTGTCTCTATGGTTTGTTTCCTCTTCAAGTAGCCCTAGGCACAGACAGTGGAAAAGCACTTTCATTGATAGGGGTTGCCAAGCTTCTAAGAAATAACGAGTTTCCGAAATACCAGCACATATTTTTTCACCCAATCTTGATGATACTTGGTGGTAATGATCAGTACACAAATGCCACTTGGCTAACCAAATTTTGTTCTTTTAGGTTGATGAGTTCGTCTACAGTAGCAGTTTTTATATTTAGGTTTCCCTCTGTTCTCTCCTATATAGATAGATGAATTTGGAACTCTAAATCCAACATGGTTTGTAGTAGCTCTTTGAAACTTGACAAAATAAAGAAGTTCTCAGTTTTGTCTCTATGGTTTGTTTCCTCTTCAAGTAGCCCTAGGCACAGACCGTGGAAAAGCACTTTCATTGAGAGGGGTTGCCAAGCTTCTAAGAAATTACGAGTTTCCGAAATACCAGCAAATATTTTTTCACCCAATCTTGATTGTACTTGGGGGTAATGATCAGTAGACAAATCCCACTTGGCTCACGAAGTTTTGTTCTTCTAGGTTGAAGCGTTCGTCTACAGTAGCAGTTTTTATATTTAGGTTTCACTCTGTTCTCTCCTATATAGAAAGATGAATTTGGAACTCTAAATCCAACATGGTTTGTTGTAGCTCTTTGAAACTTGACAAAATAAAGGAGTTCTCAGTTTTTTCGCTATGGTTTGTTTCCTCTTCAAGTAGCCCCAGGCACAGACTGTGGAAAAGCACTTTCATTGAGAGGGGTTGCCAAGCTTCTAAGAAATAACGAGTTTCCGAAATACCAGCAAATATTTTTTCACCCAATCTTGTTGATACTTGGTGGTAATTATCAGTACACAAATCCCACCTGGCTCACCAAATTTTGTTCTTCTAGGTTGAAGCGTTCGTCTACAGTAGCAGTTTTTATATTTAGGTTTCTCTCTGTTCTCTCCTATATAGATAGATGAATTTGGAACTCTAAATCCAATATGGTTTGTAGTAGCTCTTTGAAACTTGACAAAATAAAGGAGTTCTCAGATTTGTCTCTATGGTTTGTTTCCTTTTCAAGTAGCCTAGGCACAGACTGTGGAAAAGTACTTTCATTGAGAGGGGTTGCCAAGCTTCTAAGAAATAACGAGTTCCCGAAATACCAGCAAATATTTTTTCACCCATTCTTGATGGTACTCGGTGGTAATGATCAGTACACAATTCGCACTTGGCTCACCAAAGTTAGTTCTTCTAGGTTGAAGCATTCGTGTACAGTAGCAGTTTTTATATTTAGGTTTCCCTCTGTTCTCTCCTATATAGATAGATGAATTTGGAACTCTAAATCCAACATGGTTTGTAGTAGCTCTTTGAAACTTGACAAAATAAAGGAGTTCTCAGATTTGTCTCTATGGTTTTTTTCCTCTTCAAGTAGCCCTAGGCACAGACTGTGGAAAAGCACTTTCATTGAGAGGGGTTGCAAAGTTTCTAAGAAATAACGAGTTTCCGAAATACCAGCAAATATTTTTTCACCCAATCTTGATGATATTTGGGGGTAATGATCAGTACACAAATCCCACTTGGCTTACCAAATTTTGTTCTTCTAGGTTGAAGCGTTCGTCTACAGTAACAGTTTTTATATTTAGGATTCCCTCTGTTCTCTCCTATATAGATAGATGAATTTGGAGCTCTAAATCCAACATGGTTTGTAGTAGCTCTTTGAAACTTGACAAAATAAAGGAGTTCTAGGTTTTCTCTCTATGGTTTGTTTCCTCTTCAAGTAGCCCTAGGCACAGACTGTGTAAAAGCACTTTAAATAAGAGGGGTTGCCAAGCTTCTAAGAAATTATGAGTTTCTGAAATACCAGCAAATATTTTTTCACCCAATCTTGATGATACTTGGTGCTAATGATCAGTACACAAATCCCACTTGGCTCACCAAATTTTGTTCTTCTAGGTTGAAGCGTTCGTCTACAGTAGCAGATTTTATATTTACGTTTCCCTCTGTTCTCTCCTATATAGAAAGATGAATTTGGAACTCTAAATCCAACATGGTTTGTAGTAGCTCTTTGAAACTTGACAAAATAAAGGAGTTCTCAGTTTTGTCGCTATGGTTTGTTTCCTCTTCAAGTAGCCCCAGGCACAGACTGTGGAAAAGCACTTTCATTGAGAGGGGTTGCCAAGCTTCTAGAAATAACGAGTTTCCCGAAATACCAGCAAATATTTTTTCACCCAATCTTGATGATAGTTGGTGATAATGATCAGTACACAAATCCCACTTGGCTCACCAAATTATGTTCTTCTATGTTGAAGCGTTCGTCTACAGTAGCAGTTTGTATATTTAGGTTTCACTCTGTTCTCTCCTATATAGATAGATGAATTTGGAACTCTAAATCCAAGATGGTTTGTAGTAGCTCTTTGAAACTTGACAAAATAAAGGAGTTCTCAGATTTGTCTCTATGGTTTGTTTCCTCTTCAAGTAGCCCTAGGCACAGACTGTGGAAAAGCACTTTCATTGAGAGGGGTTGCAAAGTTTCTAAGAAATAACGAGTTTCCGAAATACCAGCAAATATTTTTTCACCCAATCTTGATGGTACTTGGTGGTAATGATGAGTACACAATTCGCACTTGGCTCACCAAATTTAGTTCTTCTAGGTTGAAGCGTTCGTGTACAGTAGCAGTTTTTATATTTAGGTTTTCCTCTGTTCTCTCCTATATAGATAGATGAATTTGGAACTCTAATCCAACATGGTTTGTAGTAGCTCTTTGAAACATGACAAAATAAAAGAGTTCTCAGATTTGTCTCTATGGTTTGTTTCCTCTTCAAGTAGCCCTAAGCACAGACTGTGGAAAAGCACTTTCATTGATAGGGGTTGCCAAGCTTCTAAGAAATAACGAGTTTCCGAAATACCAGCAAATATTTTTTCACCCAATCTTGATTGTACTTGGTGGTAATGATCAGTAGACAAATCCCACTTGGCTCACGAAGTTTTGTTCTTCTAGGTTGAAGCGTTCGTCTACAGTAGCAGTTTTTATATTTAGTTTCACTCTGTTCTCTCCTATATAGAAAGATGAATTTGGAACTCTAAATCCAACATGGTTTGTTGTAGCTCTTTGAAACTTGACAAAATAAAGGAGTTCTCAGTTTTGTCGCTATGGTTTGTTTCCTCTTCAAGTAGCCCCAGGCACAGACTGTGGAAAAGCACTTTCATTGAGAGGGGTTGCCAAGCTTCTAAGAAATAACGAGTTTCGAAATACCAGCAAATATTTTTTTACCCAATCTTGATGATAGTTGGTGGTAATGATCAGTACACAAATCCCACTCGGCTCAACAAATTTTGTTCTTCTAGGTTGAAGCGTTCGTCTACAGTAGCAGTTTTTATATTTAGGTTTCACTCTGTTCTCTCATATACAGATAGATGAATTTGGAACTCTAAATCCAACATGGTTTGTAGTAGCTCTTTGAAACTTGACAAAATAAAGGAGTTCTCAGTTTTGTCTCTATGGTTTGTTTTCTCTTCAAGTAGCCCTAGGCACAGACTGTGGAAAAGCACTTTCATTGAGAGGGGTTGCCAAGCTTCTAAGAAATAACGAGTTTCCGAAATACCAGCAAATATTTTTTCAAACAATCTTGTTGATACTTGGTGGTAATTATCAGTACACAAATCCCACCTGGCTCACCAAATTTTGTTCTTCTAGGTTGAAGCATTCGTCTACAGTAGCAGTTTTATATTTAGGTTTCTCTCTATTCTCTCCTATATAGATAGATGAATTTGGAACTCTAAATCCAAGATGGTTTGTAGTAGCTCTCTGAAACTTGACAAAATAAAGGAGTTCTCAGATTTGTCTCTATGGTTTGTTTCCTTTTCAAGTAGCCCTAGGCACAGACTGTGGAAAAAGCACTTTCATTGAGAGGGAATGCCAATCTTATACGAAAAAACGAGTTTCCGAAATACCAGCAAATATTTTTTCACCCAATCTTGATGATACTTGGTGGTAATGATCAGTACACAAATCCCACTTGGCTCACCAAATTTTGTTCTTTTAGGTTGATGAGTTCGTCTACAGTAGCAGTTTTTATATTTAGGTTTCCCTCTGTTCTCTCCTATATAGATAGATGAATTTGGAGCTCTAAATCCAACATGGTTTGTAGTAGCTCTTTTGAAACTTGACAAAATAAAGAAGTTCTCAGTTTTGTCTCTATGGCTTGTTTCCTCTTCAAGTAGCCCTAGGCACAGACTGTGGAAAAGCACTTTCATTGAGAGGGGTTGCCAAGCTTCTACGAAATTACGAGTTTCCGAAATACCAGCAAATATTTTTTCACCCAATCTTGATGATCCTTGGTGCCAATGATCAGTACACAAATCCCACTTGGCTCCCCAAATTTTGTTCTTCTAGGTTGAAGCGTTCGTCTACAGTAGCAGTTTTTATATTTAGGTTTCCCTCTGTTCTCTCCTATATAGATAGATGAATTTGGAACTCTAAATCCAACATGGTTTGTAGTAGATCTTTGAAACTTGATGAATAAGGAGTTCTCAGTTTTGTCTCAATGGTTTGTTTCCTCTTCAAGTAGCACTAAGCACAGACTGTGGAAAGCACTTTCATTGAGATTGGTTGCCAAGCTTCTAAGAAATAACGAGTTTCCGAAATACCAGCAAATATTTTTCAACCCAATCTTGATGATACTTGTTGCCAACGATCAGTACACATAACCCACTTGGGCTCACCAAATTTAGTTCTTCTAGGTTTAAGCGTTCGTGTACAGTAGTAGTTTTTATATTTAGGTTTCCCTCTGTTCTCTCCTATACAGATTGATGAATTTGGAACTCTAAATCCAACATGGTTTGTAGTAGCTCTTTGAAACTTGACAAAATAAAGGAGTTCTCAGTTTTGTCTCTATGGTTTGTTTCTACTTCAAGTAGCCCGAGGCACAGACTGTGGAAAGCACTTTCATTGAGAGGGGTTGCCAAGCTTCTAAGAAATAACGAGTTTCCGAAATACCAGCAAATATTTTTTCACCCAATCTTGATGATACTTGGTGGTAATGATCAGTACACAAATCCTACTTGGCTCACCAAATTTTGTTCTTCTAGGTTGAAGCGTTCGTCTACAGTAGCAGTTTTTATATTTAGGTTTCTCTCTGTTCTCTCCTATATAGATAGATGAATTTGGAACTCTAAATCCAACATGGTTTGTAGTAGCTCTTTGAAACTTGACAAAATAAAGGAGTTCTCAGTTTTGTCTCTATGGTTTGTTTCCTCTTCAAGTAGCCCTAGGCACAGACTGTGGAAAAGCACTTTCATTGAGAGGGGTTGAAAAGCTTCTAAGAAATTAAGAGTTTCTGAAATACCAGCAAATATTTTTTCACCCAATCTTGATGATACTTGGAGCTAATGATCAGTACACTAATCCCACTTGGCTCACCAAATTTTGTTCTTCTAGGTTGAAGCGTTTGTCTAGAGTAGCAGTTTTTATTTTTAGGTTTCCCTCTGTTCTCTTTGATACAGATAGATGAATTTGGAACTCTAAATCCAACATGGTTTGTAGTAGCTCTTTGAAACTTGACAAAATAAAGGAGTTCTCAGTTTTGTCTCTATTGTTTGTTACCTCTTCAAGTAGCCCTAGGCACAGACTGTGGAAAGCACTTTTATTGAGAGGGGTTGCCAAGCTTCTTAGAAATAACGAGTTTCCGAATACCAGCAAATATTTTTTTACCCAATCTTGATGATACTTGTTGCTAATGATCAGTACACATAACCCACTTGGCTCACCAAATTTAGTTCTTCTAGGTTGAAGCGTTCGTGTACAGTAGCAGTTTTTATATTTAGGTTTCCCTCTGTTCTCTCCTCTACAGATAGATGAATTTGGAACTCTAAATCCAACATGGTTTGTAGTAGCTCTTTGAAACTTGACAAAATAAAGGAGTTCTCAGTTTTGTCTCTATGGTTTGTTACCTCTTCAAGTAGCCCTAGGCACAGACTGTGGAAAGCACTTTTATTGAGAGGGGTTGCCAAGCTTCTAAGAAATAACGAGTTTTCCGAAATACCAGCAAATATTTTTTCACCCAATCTTGATGATACTTGGTCGTCATGATCAGTACACAAATCCTACTTGGCTCACCAAATTTTGTTCTTCTAGGTTGAAGCGTTCGTCTACAGTAGCAGTTTTTATATTTAGGTTTCCCTCTGTTCTCTCTCATATAGATAGATGAATTTGGAACTCTAAATCCAACATGGTTTTTAGTAGCTCTTTGAAAATTGACAAAATAAAGGAGTTCTCAGTTTTGTCTCTATGGTTTGTTTCCTCTTCAAGTAGCCATAGGCACCGACTGTGGAAAAGCACTTTCATTGAGAGGGGTTGCCAAGCTTCTCAGAAATTAGGAGTTTCCGAAATATCAGCAAATATTTTTTCACCCAATCTTGATGATACTTGGAGCTAATGATCAGTACACAAATCCCACATGGCTCACCAAATTTTGTTCTTCTAGGTTGAAGCGTTCCTCTACAGTAGCAGTTTTTATATTTAGGTTTCCCTCTTTTCTCTCCTATATAGAAAGATGAATTTGGAACTCTAAATCCAACATGGTTTGTAGTAGCTCTTTGAAACTTGACATAATAAAGGAGTTCTCAGTTTTGTCTCTATGGTTTGTTTCCTCTTCAAGTAGCCCTAGGCACAGACTGTGGGAAAGCACTTTCATTGAGATGGGTTGCCAAGCTTCTAAGAAATAACGAGTTTCCGAAATACCAGCAAATATTTTTTCACACAATCTTGCTGATACTTGGTGCTAATGATCAGTACACAAATCCCACTTGGCTCACCAAATTTTGTTCTTCTAAGTTGAAGCATTCGTCTACAGTAGCAGTTTTTATATTTAGGTTTCTCTCTGTTCTCTCCTATATAGATAGATGAATTTGGAACTCTAAATCCAACATGGTTTGTAGTAGCTCTTTGAAACTAGACAAAATAAAGGAGGTCTCAGTTTTGTCTCTATGGTTTGTTTCCTCTTCAAGTAGCGCTAGGCACAGACTGTGTAAAAGCACTTTCATTGAGAGGGGTTGCCAAGCTTCTAAGAAATAACGAGTTTCGAAATACCAGCAAATATTTTTTCACACAAATTTGATGATTCTTGGTGTTAATGATCAGTACACAAATCACACTTGGCTCACGGAAATTTTGTTTTCTAGTTTGAAGCTTTCGTCTACAGTAGCAGTTTTTATATTTACGTTTCCCTCGGTTCTCTCCTATATAGATAGATGAATTTGGAACTCTAAATCCAACATGGTTTGTAGTAGCTCTTTGAAACTCGACAAAATAAAGGAGTTCTCAGATTTTTCTCTATGGTTTGTTTCCTCTTCAAGTAGCCCTAGGCACAGACTGTGGAAAAGCACTTTCATTGAGAGGGGTTGCAAAGTTTCTAAGAAATAACGAGTTTCCGAAATACCAGCAAATATTTTTTCACCCAATCTTGATGGTACTTGGTGGTAATGATGAGTACACAATTCGCACTTGGCTCACCAAATTTAGTTCTTCTAGGTTGAAGCGATCGTGTACAGTAGCAGTTTTTATATTTTGGTTTCCCTCTGTTCTCTCCTATATAGATAGATGAATTTGGAACTCTAATCCAACATAGTTTGTAGTAGCTCTTTGAAACTTGACAAAATAAAAGAGTTCTCAGATTTGTCTCTATGGTTTGTTTCCTCTTCAAGTAGCCCTAGGCACAGATTGTGGAAAAGCACTTTCATTGATAGGGGTTGCCAAGCTTCTAAGAAATAACGAGTTTCCGAAATACCAGCAAATATTTTTTCACACAATCTTGTTGATACTTGGTGGTAATTATCAGTACACAAATCCCACCTGGCTCACAAAATTTTGTTCTTCTAGGTTGAAGCGTTCGTCTACAGTAGCAGTTTTTATATTTAGGTTTCTCTCTGTTCTCTCCTATATAGATAGATGAATTTGGAACTCTAAATCCAAGATGGTTTGTAGTAGCTCTTTGAAACTTGACAAAATAAAGGAGTTCTCAGATTTGTCTCTATGGTTTGTTTCCTTTTCAAGTAGCCCTAGGCACAGACTGTGGAAAAGCACTTTCATTGAGAGGGAATGCCAATCTTATACGAAAAAACGAGTTTCCGAAATACCAGCAAATATTTTTTCACCCAATCTTGATGATACTTGGTGGTAATGATCAGTACACAAATCCCACTTGGCTCACCAAATTTTGTTCTTTTAGGTTGATGAGTTCGTCTACAGTAGCAGTTTTTATATTTAGGTTTCCCTCTGTTCTCTCCTATATAGATAGATGAATTTGGAGCTCTAAATCCAACATGGTTTGTAGTAGCTCTTTGAAACTTGACAAAATAAAGAAGTTCTCAGTTTTGTCTCTATGGCTTGTTTCCTCTTCAAGTAGCCCTAGGCACAGACTGTGGAAAAGCACTTTCATTGGAGAGGGGGTTGCCAAGCTTCTAAGAAATTACGAGTTTCCGAAATACCAGCAAATATTTTTTCACCCAATCTTGATGATCCTTGGTGCCAATGATCAGTACACAAATCCCACTTGGCTCCCCAAATTTGTTCTTCTAGGTTGATGAGTTCGTCTACAGTAGCAGTTTTTATATTTAGGTTTCCCTCTGTTCTCTCCTATATAGATAGATGAATTTGGAACTCTAAATCCAACATGGTTTGTAGTAGCTCTTTGAAACTTGATAAATAAAGGTGTTCTCAGTTTTGTCTCTATGGTTTGTTTCCTCTTCAAGTAGCACTAAGCACAGACTGTGGAAAGCACTTTCATTGAGAGGGGTTGCCAAGCTTCTAAGAAATAACGAGTTTCCGAAATACCAGCAAATATTTTTCAACCCAATCTTGATGATACTTGTTGCCAACGATCAGTACACATAACCCACTTGGCTCACCAAATTTAGTTCTTCTAGGTTTAAGCGTTCGTGTACAGTAGTAGTTTTTATATTTAGGTTTCCCTCTGTTCTCTCCTATACAGATTGATGAATTTGGAACTCTAAATCCAACATGGTTTGTAGTAGCTCTTTGAAACTTGACAAAATAAAGGAGTTCTCAGTTTTGTCTCTATGGTTTGTTTCCACTTCAAGTAGCCCGAGGCACAGACTGTGGAAAGCACTTTCATTGAGAGGGGGTTGCCAAGCTTCTAAGAAATAACGAGTTTCCGAAATACCAGCAAATATTTTTTCACCCAATCTTGATGATACTTGGTGGTAATGATCAGTACACAAATCCTACTTGGCTCACCAAATTTTGTTCTTCTAGGTTGAAGCGTTCGTCTACAGTAGCAGTTTTTATATTTAGGTTTCCCTCTGTTCTGTCCCATATAGATAGATGAATTTGGAACTCTAAATCCAACATGGTTTGTAGTAGCTCTTTGAAACTTGACAAAATAAAGGAGTTCGCAGTTTTGTCTCTATGGTTTGTTTCCTCTTCAAGTAGCCCTAGGCACAGACTGTGGAAAAGCACTTTCATTGAGAGGGGTTGAAAAGCTTCTAAGAAATTAAGAGTTTCCGAAATACCAGCAAATATTTTTTCACCCAATCTTGATGATACTTGGAGCTAATGATCAGTACACAAATCCCACTTGGCTCACCAAATTTTGTTCTTCTAGGTTGAAGCGTTTGTCTAGAGTAGCAGTTTTTATATTTAGGTTTCCCCTCTGTTCTCTTTGATACAGATAGATGAATTTGGAACTCTAAATCCAACATGGTTTGTAGTAGCTCTTTGAAACTTGACAAAATAAAGGAGTTCTCAGTTTTGTCTCTATGGTTTGTTACCTCTTCCAAGTAGCCCTAGGCACAGACTGTGGAAAGCACTTTTATTGAGAGGGGTTGCCAAGCTTCTAAGAAATAACGAGTTTCCGAAATACCAGCAAATATTTTTTCACCCAATCTTGATGATACTTGTTGCTAACGATCAGTACACATAACCCACATGGCTCACCAAATTTAGTTCTTCTAGGTTGAAGCGTTCGTGTACAGTAGCAGTTTTTATATTTAGGTTTCCCTCTGTTCTCTCCTCTACAGATAGATGAATTTGGAACTCTAAATCCAACATGGTTTGTAGTAGCTCTTTGAAACTTGACAAAATAAAGGAGTTCTCAGTTTTGTCTCTATGGTTTGTTACCTCTTCAAAGTAGCCCTAGGCACAGACTGTGGAAAGCACTTTTATTGAGAGGGGTTGCCAAGCTTCTAAGAAATAACGAGTTTCCGAAATACCAGCAAATATTTTTTCACCCAATCTTGATGATACTTGTTGCTAACGATCAGTACACATAACCCACTTGGCTCACCAAATTTAGTTCTTCTAGGTTGAAGCGTTCGTGTACAGTAGCAGTTTTTATATTTAGGTTTCCCTCTGTTCTCTCCTCTACAGATAGATGAATTTGGAACTCTAAATCCAACATGGTTTGTAGTAGCTCTTTGAAACTTGACAAAATAAAGGAGTTCTCAGTTTTGTCTCTATGGTTTGTTTCCACTTCAAGTAGCCCTAGGCACAGACTGTGGAAAGCACTTTCATTGAGAGGGGTTGCCAAGCTTCTAAGAAATAACGAGTTTCCGAAATACCAGCAAATATTTTTTCACCCAATCTTGATGATACTTGGTGGTAATGATCAGTACACAAATCCTACTTGGCTCACCAAATTTTGTTCTTCTAGGTTGAAGCGTTCGTCTACAGTAGCAGTTTTTATATTTAGGTTTCCCCTCTGTTCTCTCTCATATAGATAGATGAATTTGGAACTCTAAATCCAACATGGTTTGTAGTAGCTCTTTGAAAATTGACAAAATAAAGGAGTTCTCAGTTTTGTCTCTATGGTTTGTTTCCCTCTTCAAGTTGCCATAGGCACAGGACTGTGGAAAAGCACTTTCATTGAGAGGGGTTGCCAAGCTTCTCAGAAATTAGGGAGTTTCCGAAATATCAGCAAATATTTTTTCACCCAATCTTGATGATACTTGGAGCTAATGATCAGTACAGAAATCCCACATGGCTCACCAAATTTTGTTCTTCTAGGTTGAAGCGTTCCTCTACAGTAGCAGTTTTTATATTTAGGTTTCCCTCTTTTCTCTCCTATATAGAAAGATGAATTTGGAACTCTAAATCCAACATGGTTTGTAGTAGCTCTTTGAAACTTGACATAATAAAGGAGTTCTCAGTTTTGTCTCTATGGTTTGTTTCCTCTTCAAGTAGCCCTAGGCACAGACTGTGGAAAGCACTTTCATTGAGATGGGTTGCCAAGCTTCTAAGAAATAACGAGTTTCCGAAATACCAGCAAATATTTTTTCACACAATCTTGCTGATACTTGGTGGTAATGATCAGTACACAAATCCCACTTGGCTCACCAAATTTTGTTCTTCTAAGTTGAAGCATTCGTCTACAGTAGCAGTTTTTATATTTAGGTTTCTCTCTGTTCTCTCCTATATAGATAGATGAATTTGGAACTCTAAATCCAACATGGTTTGTAGTAGCTCTTTGAAACTAGACAAAATAAAGGAGGTCTCAGTTTTGTCTCTATGGTTTGTTTCCTCTTCAAGTAGCGCTAGGCACAGACTGTGGAAAACCACTTTCATTGAGAGGGGTTGCCAAGCTTCTAAGAAATAACGAGTTTTCCGAAATACCAGCAAATATTTTTTCACACAAATTTGATGATTCTTGGTGTTAATGATCAGTACACAAACCACACTTGGCTCACGAAATTTTGTTCTTCTAGTTTGAAGCTTTGGTCTAGAGTAGCAGTTTTTATATTTACGTTTCCCTCGGTTCTCTCCTATATAGATAGATGAATTTGGAACTCTAAATCCAACATGGTTTGTAGTAGCTCTTTGAAACTCGACAAAATAAAGGAGTTCTCAGATTTTTCTCTATGGTTTGTTTCCTCTTCAAGTAGCCCTAGGCACAGACTGTGGAAAAGCACTTTCATTGAGAGGGGTTGCCAAGCTTCTCAGAAATAACGAGTTTCCGAAATACCAGCAAATATTTTTTTACCCAATATTGATGATACTTGGAGCTAATGATCAGTACACAAATCCCACTTGGCTCACCAAATTTTGTTCTTCTAGGTTGAAGCGTTCGTCTACAGTAGCAGTTTTTATATTTAGGTTTCCCTCTGTTCTCTCCTATATAGAAAGATGAATTTGGAACTCTAAATCCAACATGGTTTGTAGAAGCTCTTTGAAACATGACAAAAGAAGGGAGTTCTCAGTTTTGTCTCTATGGTTTGTTTTCTCTTCAAGTAGCCCTAGGCACAGACTGTGGAAAGCACTTTCATTGAGATGGGTTGCCAAGCTTCTAAGAAATAACGAGATTCCGAAATACCAGCAAATATTTTTTTCACACAATCTTGTTGATACTTGGTGGTAATGATCAGTACACAAATCCCACTTGGCTCACCAAATTTTGTTCTTCTAGGTTGAAGCGTTCGTCTACAGTAGCAGTTTTATATTTAGGTTTCTCTCTGTTCTCTCCTATATGGATAGATGAATTTGGAACTCTAAATCCAAGATGGTTTGTAGTAGCTCTTTGAAACTTGACAAAATAAAGGAGTTCTCAGATTTGTCTCTATGGTTTGTTTCCTCTTCAAAAAGCCCTAGGCACAGACTGTGGAAAAGCACTTTCAGTGAGAGGGAATGCCAAGCTTCTAAGAAATTACGAGTTTCCGAAATACCAGAAAATATTTTTTCACCCAATCTTGATGATACTTGGTGGTAATGATCATTACACAAATCCCACTTGGCTCACCAAATTTTGTTCTTCTAGGTTGAAGCGTTAATCTACAGTAGCAGTTTTTATATTTAGGTTTCCCTCTGTTCTCTCCTATATAGATAGATGAATTTGGAACTCTAAATCCAACATGGTTTGTAGTAACTCTTTGAAACTTGACAAAATAAAGGAGTTCCAGTTTTGTCTCTATGGATTGTTTCTTCTTAAAGTAGCCCTAGGCACAGACTGTGGAAAGCACTTTCATTGAGATGGGTTGCCAAGCTTCTAAGAAATAAAGAGTTTCCGAAATACCAGCAAATATTTTTTCACCCAATCTTGATGATACTTGGTGGTAATGATCAGTACACAAATCCCACTTGGCTCACCAAATTTTGTTCTTCTAGGTTGAAGCGTTCGTCTACAGTAGCAGTTTTATATTTAAGTTCCCTTGGTTCTCTCCTATATAGATACATGAATTTTGAACTCTAAATCCAACACGGTTTGTAGTAGCACTTTGAAACATGACAAAATAAAGGAGTTCTCAGATTTGTCTCTATGGTTTGTTTCCTCTTCAAGTAGCGCTAGGAACAGATTGTGGAAAAGCACTTTCATTGAGAGGGGTTGCCAAGCTTCTAAGAAATAAAGAGTTTCCGAAATACCAGCAAATATTTTTTCACATAATCTTGATGATACTTGTTGCTAATGATCAGTACACATATCCCACTTGGCTCACCAAACTTAGTTCTTTTGGTTGAAGCGTTCGTGTACAGTAGCAGTTTTTATATTTAGGTTTCCCTCTGTTCTCTCCTATACAGATAGATGAATTTGGAACCCTAAATCCATCATGGTTTGTAGTAGCACTTTGAAACTTGAAAAAATAAAGGAGTTCTAAGTTTTGTCTCTATGGTTTGTTTCCTCTTCACGTAGCCCTAGGCACAGACTGTGGAAAGCACTTTCATTGAGATGGGTTGCCAAGCTTCTAAGAAATAACGAGTTTCCGAAATACCAGCAAATATTTTTTTCACACAATCTTGTTGATACTTGGTGGTAATGATCAGTACACAAATCCCACTTGGCTCACCAAATTTTGTTCTTCTAGGTTGAAGCGTTCATCTACAGTAGCAGTTTTTATATTCAGGTTTCTCTCTGTTCGCTCCTATATAGATAGATGAATTTGGAACTCTAAATCCAACATGGTTTGTAGTAGCTCTTTGAAACTTGACAAAAATAAAGGAGGTCTCAGATTTGTCTCTATGGTTTGTTTCCTCTTCAAGTAGCCCTAGGCACAGACTGTGGAAAGCACTTTCATTGAGATGGGTTGCCAAGCTTCTAAGAAATAACGAGTTTCCGAAATACCAGCAAATATTTTTTTCACACAATCTTGTTGATACTTGGTGGTAATGATCAGTACACAAATCCCACTTGGCTCACCAAATTTTGTTCTTCTAGGTTGAAGCGTTCATCTACAGTAGCAGTTTTTATATTCAGGTTTCTCTCTGTTCGCTCCTATATAGATAGATGAATTTGGAACTCTAAATCCAACATGGTTTGTAGTAGCTCTTTGAAACTTGACAAAATAAAGGAGGTCTCAGATTTGTCTCTATGGTTTGTTTCCTCTTCAAGTAGCCCTAGGCACAGACTGTGGAAAAGCACTTTCATTGAGAGGGGTTGCCAAGCTTTTAAGAAATAACGAGTTTCGAAATACCAGCAAATATTTTTTCACCCAAATTTGATGATTCTTGGTGGTAATGATGAGTACACAAATCCCACTTGGCTCACGAAATTTGTTCTTCTAGTTTGAAGCTCTCGTCTACAGTTACAGTTTTTATATTTAGGTTTCGCTTTGTTCTCTCCTATTTAGATAGATGAATTTGGAACTCTAAATCCAACATGGTTTGTAGTAGCTCTTTGAAACTTGACAAAATAAAGGAGTTCTCAGATTTGCCTCTATGGTTTGTTTCCTCTTAAAGTAGCCCTAGGCACAGAGTGTGGAATAGCACTTTCATTGAGAGGGGTTGCCAAGCTTCTAAGAAATAACGAGTTTCCGAAATACCAGCAAATATTTTTTCACCCAATCTTGATGATACTTGGTGGGAATGATCAGTACACAAATCCCACTTGGCTCACCAAATTTTGTTCTTCTAGGTTGAAGCGTTCGTCTACAGTAGCAGTTTTTATATTTAAGTTTCCCTCGGTTCTCTCCTATATAGATAGATGAATTTGGAACTCTAAATCCAACATGGTTTGTAGTAGCTCTTTGAAACTTGACAAAATAAAGGAGTTCTCAGATTTGTCTCTATGGTTTGTTTCCTCTTCAAGTAGCCCTAGGCACAGACTGTGGAAAAGCACTTTCATTGAGAGGGGTTGCCAAGCTTCTAAGAAATAACGAGTTTCCGAAATTCCAGCAAATATTTTTTCACCCAATCTTGATGATACTTGGTGGTAATGATCAGTACACAAATCCCACTTGGCTCACCAAGTTTTGTTCTTCTAGGTTGAAGCCTTCATCTACAGAAGCAGTTTTTATATTTAGGTTTCCCTCTGTTCTCTCCTATATAGATAGATGAATTTGGAACTCTAAATCCAACATGGTTTGTAGTAGCTCTTAGAAACATGACAAAATAAAGGAGTTCTCAGTTTTGTCTCTATGGTTTGTTTCCTCTTCAAAAAGCCCTAGGCACAGACTCTGGAAAAGCACTTTCATTGAGAGGGAATGCCAATCTTATACGAAAAAACGAGTTTCCGAAATACCAGCAAATATTTTTTCACCCAATCTTGATGATACTTGGTGGTAATGATCAGTACACAAATCCCACTTGGCTTACCATATTTTGTTCTTCTAGGTTGAAGCGTTCGTCTACAGTAGCAGTTTTTATATTTAGGTTTCCCTCTGTTCTCTCCTATATTGATAGATGAATTTGGAACTCTAAATCCAACATGGTTTGTAGTAGCTCTTTGAAACTTGACAAAATAAAGGAGTTCTCAGTTTTGTCTCTATGGTTTGTTTCCTCTTCAAGTAGCCCTAGGCACAGACTGTGGAAAAGCACTTTCATTGAGAGGGGTTGCCAAGCTTCTAAGAAATAACGAGTTTCCGAAATACCAGCAAATATTTTTTCACCCAAATTTGATGATTCTTGGTGGTAATGATCAGTAGTACACAAATCCCCCTTGGCTCACGAAATTTTGTTCTTCTAGTTTGAAGGTTTCGTCTACACTAGCACTTTTTATATTTAGGTTTCCCTTTGTTCTCTCCTATTTAGATAGATGAATTTGGAACTCTAAATCCAACATGGTTTGTAGTACCTCTTTGAAACTTGACCAAATAAAGGAGTTCTCAGATTTGCCTCTATGGTTTGTTTCCTCTTAAAGTAGCCCTAGGCACAGACTGTGGAATAGCACTTTCATTGAGAGGGGTTGCCAATCTTCTAAGAAATAACGAGTTTCCGAAATACCAGCAAATATTTTTTCACCCAATCTTGATGATACTTGGTGGTAATGATCAGTACACAAATCCCACGTGGCTCACAAATTTTGTTCTTCTAAGTTGAAGCGTTCGTCTACAGTAGCAGTTTTTATATTTATGTTTCCCTCGAGTCTCTCCTATATAGATAGATGAATTTGGAACTCTAAATCCAACATGGTTTGTAGTAGCTCTTTGAAACTTGACAAAATAAAGAAGTTCTCAGTTTTGTCTCTATGGTTTGTTTCCTCTAAAAGTAGACCTAGGCACAGACTGTGGAAATCACTTTCATTGAGATGGGTTACCAACCTTCTAAGAAATAACGAGTTTCCGAAATACCAGCAAATATTATTTCACCCAATCTTGTTGATACTTGGTGGTAATGATCAGTACACAAATCCCACTTGGCTCACCAAATTTTGTTCTTCTAGTTTGAAGCTTTGGTCTACAGTAGCAGTTTTTATATTTACGTTTCCCTCGGTTCTCTCCTATATAGATAGATGAATTTGGAACTCTAAATCCAACATGGTTTGTAGTAGCTCTTTGAAACTCGACAAAATAAAGGAGTTCTCAGATTTTTCTCTATGGTTTGTTTCCTCTTCAAGTAGCCCTAGGCACAGACTGTGGAAAAGCACTTTCATTGAGAGGGGTTGCCAAGCTTCTCAGAAATAACGAGTTTCCGAAATACCAGCAAATATTTTTTTACCCAATATTGATGATACTTGGAGCTAATCATCAGTACACAAATCCCACTTGGCTCACCAAATTTTGTTCTTCTAGGTTGAAGCGTTCGTCTACAGTAGCAGTTTTTATATTTAGGTTTCGCTCTGTTCTCTCCTATATAGAAAGATGAATTTGGAACTCTAAATCCAACATGGTTTGTAGAAGCTCTTTGAAACATGACAAAATAAGGGAGTTCTCAGTTTTGTCTCTATGGTTTGTTTCCTCTTCAAGTAGCCCTAGGCACAGACTGTGGAAAGCACTTTCATTGAGATGGGTTGCCAAGCTTCTAAGAAATAACGAGATTCCGAAATACCAGCAAATATTTTTTTCACACAATCTTGTTGATACTTGGTGGTAATGATCAGTACACAAATCCCACTTGGCTCACCAAATTTTGTTCTTCTAGGTTGAAGCGTTCGTCTACAGTAGCAGTTTTTATATTTAGGTTTTTCTCTGTTCTCTCCTATATGGATAGATGAATTTGGAACTCTAAATCCAAGATGGTTTGTAGTAGCTCTTTGAAACTTGACAAAATAAAGGAGTTCTCAGATTTGTCTCTATGGTTTGTTTCCTCTTCAAGTAGCCCTAGGCACAGACTGTGGAAAAGCACATTCAGTGAGAGGGAATGCCAAGCTTCTAAGAAATTACGAGTTTCCGAAATACCAGAAAATATTTTTTCACCCAATCTTGATGATACTTGGTGGTAATGATCATTACACAAATCCCACTTGGCTCACCAAATTTTGTTCTTCTAGGTTGAAGCGTTCATCTACAGTAGCAGTTTTTATATTTAGGTTTCCCTCTGTTCTCTCCTATATAGATAGATGAATTTGGAACTCTAAATCCAACATGGTTTGTAGTAGCTCTTTGAAACTTGACAAAATAAAGGAGTTCTCAGTTTTGTCTCTATGGTTTGTTTCCTCTTCAAGTAGCCCTAGGCACAGACTGTGGAAAAGCACTTTCATTGAGAGGGGTTGCCAAGCTTCTAAGAAATAACGAGTTTCCGAAATACCAGCAAATATTTTTTCACCCAAATTTGATGATTCTTGGTGGTAATGATCAGTAGTACACAAATCCCACTTGGCTCACGAAATTTTGTTCTTCTAGTTTGAAGGTTTCGTCTACACTAGCACTTTTTATATTTAGGTTTCCCTTTGTTCTCTCCTATTTAGATAGATGAATTTGGAACTCTAAATCCAACATGGTTTGTAGTACCTCTTTGAAACTTGACCAAATAAAGGAGTTCTCAGATTTGCCTCTATGGTTTGTTTCCTCTTAAAGTAGCCCTAGGCACAGACTGTGGAATAGCACTTTCATTGAGAGGGGTTGCCAATCTTCTAAGAAATAACGAGTTTCCGAAATACCAGCAAATATTTTTTCACCCAATCTTGATGATACTTGGTGGTAATGATCAGTACACAAATCCCACGTGGCTCACAAATTTTGTTCTTCTAAGTTGAAGCGTTCGTCTACAGTAGCAGTTTTTATATTTATGTTTCCCTCGAGTCTCTCCTATATAGATAGATGAATTTGGAACTCTAAATCCAACATGGTTTGTAGTAGCTCTTTGAAACTTGACAAAATAAAGAAGTTCTCAGTTTTGTCTCTATGGTTTGTTTCCTCTAAAAGTAGACCTAGGCACAGACTGTGGAAATCACTTTCATTGAGATGGGTTACCAACCTTCTAAGAAATAACGAGTTTCCGAAATACCAGCAAATATTATTTCACCCAATCTTGTTTATACTTGGTGGTAATGATCAGTACACAAATCCCACTTGGCTCACCAAATTTTGTTCTTCTAGTTTGAAGCTTTGGTCTACAGTAGCAGTTTTTATATTTACGTTTCCCTCGGTTCTCTCCTATATAGATAGATGAATTTGGAACTCTAAATCCAACATGGTTTGTAGTAGCTCTTTGAAACTCGACAAAATAAAGGAGTTCTCAGATTTTTCTCTATGGTTTGTTTCCTCTTCAAGTAGCCCTAGGCACAGACTGTGGAAAAGCACTTTCATTGAGAGGGGTTGCCAAGCTTCTCAGAAATAACGAGTTTCCGAAATACCAGCAAATATTTTTTTACCCAATATTGATGATACTTGGAGCTAATCATCAGTACACAAATCCCACTTGGCTCACCAAATTTTGTTCTTCTAGGTTGAAGCGTTCGTCTACAGTAGCAGTTTTTATATTTAGGTTTCGCTCTGTTCTCTCCTATATAGAAAGATGAATTTGGAACTCTAAATCCAACATGGTTTGTAGAAGCTCTTTGAAACATGACAAAATAAGGGAGTTCTCAGTTTTGTCTCTATGGTTTGTTTCCTCTTCAAGTAGCCCTAGGCACAGACTGTGGAAAGCACTTTCATTGAGATGGGTTGCCAAGCTTCTAAGAAATAACGAGATTCCGAAATACCAGCAAATATTTTTTTCACACAATCTTGTTGATACTTGGTGGTAATGATCAGTACACAAATCCCACTTGGCTCACCAAATTTTGTTCTTCTAGGTTGAAGCGTTCGTCTACAGTAGCAGTTTTTATATTTAGGTTTTTCTCTGTTCTCTCCTATATGGATAGATGAATTTGGAACTCTAAATCCAAGATGGTTTGTAGTAGCTCTTTGAAACTTGACAAAATAAAGGAGTTCTCAGATTTGTCTCTATGGTTTGTTTCCTCTTCAAGTAGCCCTAGGCACAGACTGTGGAAAAGCACATTCAGTGAGAGGGAATGCCAAGCTTCTAAGAAATTACGAGTTTCCGAAATACCAGAAAATATTTTTTCACCCAATCTTGATGATACTTGGTGGTAATGATCATTACACAAATCCCACTTGGCTCACCAAATTTTGTTCTTCTAGGTTGAAGCGTTCATCTACAGTAGCAGTTTTTATATTTAGGTTTCCCTCTGTTCTCTCCTATATAGATAGATGAATTTGGAACTCTAAATCCAACATGGTTTGTAGTAACTCTTTGAAACTTGACAAAATAAAGGAGTTCTCAGTTTTGTCTCTATGGATTGTTTCTTCTTAAAGTAGCCCTAGGCACAGACTGTGGAAAGCACTTTCATTGAGATGGGTTGCCAAGCTTCTAAGAAATAAAGAGGTTCCGAAATACCAGCAAATATTTTTTCACCCAATCTTGATGATACTTGGTGGTAATGATCAGTACACAAATCCCACTTGGCTCACCAAATTTTGTTCTTCTAGGTTGAAGCGTTCGTCTACAGTAGCAGTTTTTATATTTAAGTTTCCCTTGGTTCTCTCCTATATAGATAGATGAATTTTGAACTCTAAATCCAACACGGTTTGTAGTAGCACTTTGAAACTTGACAAAATAAAGGAGTTCTCAGATTTGTCTCTATGGTTTGTTTCCTCTTCAAGTAGCGCTAGGAACAGATTGTGGAAAAGCACTTTCATTGAGAGGGGTTGCCAAGCTTCTAAGAAATAAAGAGTTTCCGAAATACCAGCAAATATTTTTTCACATAATCTTGATGATACTTGTTGCTAATGATCAGTACAAATATCCCACTTGGCTCACCAAATTTAGTTCTTTTGGTTGAAGCGTTCGTGTACAGTAGCAGTTTTTATATTTAGGTTTCCCTCTGTTCTCTCCTATACAGATAGATGAATTTGGAACCCTAAATCCATCATGGTTTGTAGTAGCACTTTGAAACTTGAAAAAATAAAGGAGTTCTCAGTTTTGTCTCTATGGTTTGTTTCCTCTTCACGTAGCCCTAGGCACAGACTGTGGAAAGCACTTTCATTGAGATGGGTTGCCAAGCTTCTAAGAAATAACGAGTTTCCGAAATACCAGCAAATATTTTTTTCACACAATCTTGTTGATACTTGGTGGTAATGATCAGTACACAAATCCCACTTGGCTCACCAAATTTTGTTCTTCTAGGTTGAAGCGTTCATCTACAGTAGCAGATTTTATATTCAGGTTTCTCTCTGTTCGCTCCTATATAGATAGATGAATTTGGAACTCTAAATCCAACATGGTTTGTAGTAGCTCTTTGAAACTTGACAAAATAAAGGAGGTCTCAGATTTGTCTCTATGGTTTGTTTCCTCTTCAAGTAGCCCTAGGCACAGACTGTTGAAAACACTTTCATTGAGATGGGTTGCCAAGCTTCTAAGAAATAACGAGTTTCCGAAATACCAGCAAATATTTTTTTCACACAATCTTGTTGATACTTGGTGGTAATGATCAGTACACAAATCCCACTTGGCTCACCAAATTTTGTTCTTCTAGGTTGAAGCGTTCATCTACAGTAGCAGTTTTTATATTCAGGTTTCTCTCTGTTCGCTCCTATATAGATAGATGAATTTGGAACTCTAAATCCAACATGGTTTGTAGTAGCTCTTTGAAACTTGACAAAATAAAGGAGGTCTCAGATTTGTCTCTATGGTTTGTTTCCTCTTCAAGTAGCCCTAGGCACAGACTGTGGAAAAGCACTTTCATTGAGAGGGGTTGCCAAGCTTTTAAGAAATAACGAGTTTCGAAATACCAGCAAATATTTTTTCACCCAAATTTGATGATTCTTGGTGGTAATGATGAGTACACAAATCCCACTTGGCTCACGAAATTTTGTTCTTCTAGGTTGAAGCGTTCGTCTACAGTAGCAGTTTTTATATTTAAGTTTCCCTCGGTTCTCTCCTATATAGATAGATGAATTTGGAACTCTAAATCCAACATGGTTTGTAGTAGCTCTTTGAAACTTGACAAAATAAAGGAGTTCTCAGATTTGTCTCTATGGTTTGTTTCCTCTTCAAGTAGCCCTAGGCACAGACTGTGGAAAAGCACTTTCATTGAGAGGGGTTGCCAAGCTTCTAAGAAATAACGAGTTTCCGAAATTCCAGCAAATATATTTTCACCCAATCTTGATGATACTTGGTGGTAATGATCAGTACACAAATCCCACTTGGCTCACCAAGTTTTGTTCTTCTAGGTTGAAGCCTTCATCTACAGAAGCAGTTTTTATATTTAGGTTTCCCTCTGTTCTCTCCTATATAGATAGATGAATTTGGAACTCTAAATCCAACATGGTTTGTAGTAGCTCTTTGAAACATGACAAAATAAAGGAGTTCTCAGTTTTGTCTCTATGGTTTGTTTCCTCTTCAAAAAGCCCTAGGCACAGACTCTGGAAAAGCACTTTCATTGAGAGGGAATGCCAATCTTATACGAAAAAACGAGTTTCCGAAATACCAGCAAATATTTTTTCACCCAATCTTGTTGATACTTGGTGGTAATGATCAGTACACAAATCCCACTTGGCTCACCAAATTTTGTTCTTCTAGGTTGAAACGTTCGTCTACAGTAGCAGTTTTTTATTTAGGTTTCCCTCTGTTCTCTCCTATATAGATAGATGAATTTGGAACTCTAAATCCAACATGGTTTATAGTAGCTCTTTGAAACTTGACAAAATAAATGAGTTGTCAGTTTTGTTTCTATGATTTGTTTCCTCTTCAAGTAGCCCTAGGCACAGACTGTGGAAAAGCACTTTCATTGAGAGGGGTTGCCAAGCTTCTAAGAAAGAACGAGTTTCTGAAATACCAGCAAATATTTTTTCACCCAATCTTGATGGTACTTGTTGCTAATGATCGGTACACAAATCCCACTTAGCTCACCAAATTATGTTCTTCTAGGTTGAAGCGTTCCTCTACAGTAGCAGTTTTTATATTTAGGTTTCACTCTGTTCTCTCCTATATAGATAGATGAGGTTGGAACTCTAAGTCCAACATGGTTTGTAGTAGCTCTTTGAAACTTGACAAAATAAAGGAGTTCTCAGTTTTGTCTCTATGGTTTGTTTCCTCTTCAAGTAGCCCAAGGCACAGACTGTGGAAAAGCACTTTCATTGAGAGGGGTTGCGAAGCTTCTAAGAAATAACGAGTTTCCGAAATACCAGCAAATATTTTTTCACCCAAATTTGATGATTCTTGGGGGAAACGATCAGTACACAAATCCCACTTGGCTCACGAAATTTTGTACTTCTAATTTGAAGCTTTCGTCTACACTAGCAGTTTTTATATTTAGGTTTCCATCTGTTCTCTCCTATACAGATAGATGAATTTGGAACCCTAAATCCAACATGGTTTGTAGTATCTCTTTGAAACTTGACAAAATAAAGGAGTTCTCAGTTTTGTCTCTATGGTTTGTTTCCTCTTCAAGTAGCCCTAGGCACAGACTGTAAAAAAGCACTTTCATTGAGAGGGGTTGCCAATCCTCTAAGAAATTACGAGTTTCCGAAATACCAGCAAATATTTTTTCACCCAATCTTGATGATACTTGGTGGTAATGATCAGTACAAAAATCCCACTTGGCTCACCAAATTTTGTTCTTCTAGGTTGAAGCGTTCGTCTACAGTAGCAGTTTTTATATTTAGGTTTCACTCTGTTCTCTCCTATATAGATAGATGAATTTGGAACTCTAAATCCAACATGGTTTGTAGTAGCTCTTTTAACCTTGACAAAATAAAGGAGTTCTCAGATTTCTCTCTATGGTTTATTTCCTCATCAAGTAGCCCTAGGCACAGACTGTGGAAAAGCACTTTCATTGAGAGGGGTTCCCAAGCTTCTAAGAAATAACGAGTTTCCGAAATACCAGCAAATATTTTTTCATCCAATCTTGATGATACTTGGTGCTCATGATCAGTACACAAATCCCACTTGGCTCACCAAATTTTGTTCTTCTAGGTTAAAGCGTTCGTCTACAGTAGCAGTTTTTATATTTAGGTTTCACTCTGTTCTCTCATATATAGATAGATGAATTTGGAACTCTAAATCCAACATGGTTTATAGTAGTTCTTTGAAACTTTACAAAATAAAGGAATTCCCAGTTTTGTCTCTATGGTTTGTTTCCTCTTTAAGTAGCCCTAGGCAGAGACTCGGGAAAAGCACTTTCATTGAAAGGGGGTGCCAAGCTTCCAAGAAATAACGAGTTTCCGAAATACCAGCTAATATTTTTTCACACAATCTTGTTGATACTTGGTGGTAATGATCAGTACACAAATCCCACTTGGCTCACCAAATTTTGTTTTTCTAGGTTGAAGCGTTCGTCTACAATAGCAGTTTTTATATTTAGGTTTCTCTCTGTTCTCTCCTATATAGATAGATGAATTTGGAACTCTAAATCCAACATTGTTTGTAGTAGCTCTTTGAAACTTGACAAAATAAAGGAGGTCTCAGATTTGTCTCTATGGTTTGTTTCCTCTTCAAGTAGCCCTAGGCACAGACTGTGGAAAAGCACTTTCATTGAGAGAGGTTGCCAAGCTTCTAAGAAATAACGAGTTTCCGAAATACCAGCAAATATTTTTCACCCAATCTTGATGATACGTGGTGGTAATGATCAGTACACAAATCCCACTTGGCTCACCAAATTTTGTTCTTCTAGGTTGAATTGTTCTTCTACAGTAGCAGTTTTTATATTTAGGTTTCCCTCTCTTCTCTCCTATATAGATAGATCAATTTGGAACTCCAAATCCAACATGGTTTGTAGTAGCTCTTTGAAACTTGAAAAAATAAAGGAGTTCTCAGTTTTGTCTCTATGGTTTGTTTCCTCTTCAAGTAGCCCTAGGCACAGACTGTGGAAAAGCACTTTCATTAAGAGGGGTTGCCAAGCTTCAAAGAAATAACGAGTTTCCGAAATACCAGCAAATATTTTTTCACACAATCTTGTTGATACTTGGTGGTAATGATCAGTATACAAATCCCACTTGGCTCACCAAATTTTGGTCTTCTAGGTTGAAGCGTTCATCTACAGTAGCAGTTTTTATATTTAGATTTCTCTCTGTTCTCTCCTATATAGATAGAGGAATTTGGAACTCTAAATCCAACATGGTTTGCAGTAGCTCTTTGAAACTTGACAAAATAAAGGAGTTCTCAGATTTGTCTCTATGGTTTGTTTCCTCATCAAGTAGCCCTAGGCACAGACTGTGGAAAAGCACTTTCATTGAGAGGGGTTCCCAAGCTTCTAAGAAATAACGAGTTTCCGAAATACCAGCAAATATTTTTTCACCCAATCTTGATGATACTTGGTGCTAATGGTCAGTACACAAATCCCACTTGGCTCACCAAATTTTGTTCTTCTAGGTTGAAGCGTTCTTCTACAGTAGCAGTTTTTATATTTAGGTTTCCCTCTGCTCTCTCCTATATAGATAGATGAATTTGGAACTCTAAATCCAACATGGTTTGTAGTAGCTCTTTGAAACTTGACAAAATAAAGGAGTTCTCAGATTTGTCTCTATGGTTTGTTTCCTCTTCAAGTAGCCCTAGGCACAGACTGTGTAAAAGCACTTTCATTGAGAGGGGTTGCCAAGCTTCTAAGAAATAACGAGTTTCCGAAATACCAGCGAATATTTTTTCACCCAATCTTGATGATACTTGTTGCTAATGATCAGTACACAAATCCCACTTGGCTCACCAAAGTTTGTTCTTCTAGGTTGAAGCGTTCGTCTACAGTAGCAGTTTTTATATTTAGGTTTCCCTCTGTTCTCTCCTATATAGAAAGATGAATTTGGAACTCTAAATCCAACATTGTTTGTAGTAGCTCTTTGAAACTTGACAAAATAAAGGAGGTCTCAGATTTGTCTCTATGGTTTGTTTCCTCTTCCAGTAGCCCTAGGCACAGACTGTGGAAAAGCACTTTCATGAGAGGGGTTGCCAAGCTTCTAAGATAACGAGTTTCCGAAATACCAGCGAATATTTTTTCACCCAATCTTGATGATACTTGTTGCTAATGATCAGTACACAAATCCCACTTGGCTCACCAAATTTTGTTCTTCTAGGTTGAAGCGTTCGTCTACAGTAGCAGTTTTTGTATTTAGGTTTCCCTCTGTTCTCTCCTATATAGAAAGATGAATTTGGAACTCTAAATCCAACATGGTTTATAGTAGCTCTTTGAAACTTTACAAAATAAAGGAATTCCCAGTTTTGTATCTATGGTTTGTTTCCTCTTTAAGTAGCCCTAGGCAGAGACTCGGGAAAAGCACTTTCATTGAAAGGGGCTGCCAAGCTTCCAAGAAATAACGAGTTTCCGAAATACCAGCAAATATTTTTTCACACAATCTTCTTGATACTTCTTGGTGATGATCAGTACACAAATCCCACTTGGATCACCAAATTTTGTTCTTCTAGGTTGAAGCGTTCGTCTACAGTAGCAGTTTTTATATTAAGGTTTCTCTCTGTTCTCTCCTATATAGATAGATGAATTTGGAACTCTCAATCCAACATGGTTTGTAGTAGCTCTTTGAAACTTGACAAAATAAAAGAGGTCTCAGATTTGTCTCTATGGTTTGTTCCCTCTTCAAGTAGCCCTAGGCACAGACTGTGGAAAAGCACTTTCATTGAGAGGGGTTGCCAAGCTTCTAAGAAATAACGAGTTTCCGAAATACCAGCAAATATTTTTTCACCCAATCTTGATGATACTTGGTGGTAATGATCAGTACACAAATCCCACTTGGCTTACCAAATTTTCTTCTTCTAGGTTGAAGCGTTCCTCTACAGTGGCAGTTTTTATAATCAAGTTTCCCTCTGTTCTCTCCTATATAGATAGATGAATTTGGAACACTAAATCCAACATGGTTTGTAGTAGCTCTTTGAAACTTGACAAAATAAAGGAATTCTCAGATTTGTCTCTATGGTTTGATTCCTCTTCAAGTAGCCCTAGGCACAGACTGTGGAAAACGACTTTCATTGAGAGGGGTTGCCAAGCTTCTAAGAAATAACGAGTTTCCGAAATACCAGCGAATATTTTTTCACCCAATCTTGATGATACTTGTTGCTAATGATCAGTACACAAATCCCACTTGGCTCACCAAATTTTGTTCTTCTAGGTTGAAGCGTTCGTCTACAGTAGCAGTTTTTATATTTAGGTTTCCCTCTGTTCTCTCCTATATAGAAAGATGAATTTGGAACTCTAAATCCAACATGGTTTGTAGTAGCTCTTCGAAACTTGACAAAATAAAGGAGGTCTCAGATTTGTCTCTATGGTTTGTTTCCTCTTCAAGTAGCCCTAGGCACAGACTGTGGAAAAGCACTTTCATTGAGAGAGGTTGCCAAGCTTCTAAGAAATAACGAGTTTCCGAAATACCAGCAAATATTTTTTCACCCAATCTTGATGATACTTGGTGGTAATGATCAGTACACAAATCCCACTTGGCTTACCAAATTTTGTTCTTCTAGGTTGAAGCGTTCCTCTACAGTGGCAGTTTTTATAATCAAGTTTCCCTCTGTTCTCTCCTATATAGAAACATGAATTTGGAACACTAAATCCAACATGGTTTGTAGTAGCTCTTTGAAACTTGACAAAATAAAGGAATGCTCAGATTTGTCTCTATGGTTTGTTTCCTCTTCAAGTAGCCCTAGGCAGAGACTGTGGAAAAGGACTTTCATTGAGAGGGGTTGCCAAGCTTCTAAGAAATAACGAGTTTCCGAAATACCAGCGAATATTTTTTCACCCAATCTTGATGATACTTGTTGCTAATGATCAGTACACAAATCCCACTTGGCTCACCAAATTTTGTTCTTCTAGGTTGAAGCGTTCGTCTACAGTAGCAGTTTTTATATTTAGGTTTCCCTCTGTTCTCTCCTATATAGAAAGATGAATTTGGAACTCTAAATCCAACATGGTTTGTAGTAGCTCTTTGAAACTTGATAAAATAAAGGAGTTCTCAGTTTTGTCGCTATGGTTTGTTTCCTATTCAAGTAGCCCCAGGCACAGACTGTGGAAAAGCACTTTCATTGAGAGGGGTTCCCAATCTTCTAAGAAATAACTAGTTTCAGAAATACCAGCAAATATTTTTTCACCCAATCTTGATGATACTTGGTGGTAATGATCAGTACAAAAATCCCACTTGGCTCACCAAATTTTGTTCTTCTAGGTTGAATTGTTCTTCTACAGTAGCAGTTTTTATATTTAGGTTTCCCTCTCTTCTCTCCTATATAGATAGATCAATTTGGAACTCCAAATCCAACATGGTTTGTAGTAGCTCTTTGAAACTTGAAAAAATAAAGGAGTTCTCAGTTTTGTCTCTATGGTTTGTTTCCTCTTAAAGTAGCCCTAGGCACAGACTGTGGAAAAGCACTTTCATTAAGAGGGGTTGCCAAGCTTCTAAGAAATAACGAGTTTCCGAAATACCAGCAAATATTTTTTCACACAATCTTGTTGATACTTGGTGGTAATGATCAGTATACAAATCCCACTTGGCTCACCAAATTTTGGTCTTCTAGGTTGAAGCGTTCATCTACAGTAGCAGTTTTTATATTTAGATTTCTCTCTGTTCTCTCCTATATAGATAGAGGAATTTGGAACTCTAAATCCAACATGGTTTGCAGTAGCTCTTTGAAACTTCACAAAATAAAGGAGTTCTCAGATTTGTCTCTATGGTTTGTTTCCTCATCAAGTAGCCCTAGGCACAGACTGTGGAAAAGCACTTTCATTGAGAGGGGTTCCCAAGCTTCTAAGAAATAACGAGTTTCCGAAATACCAGCAAATATTTTTTCACCCAATCTTGATGATACTTGGTGATAATGGTCAGTACACAAATCCCATTTGGCTCACCAAATTTTGTTCTTCTAGGTTGAAGCGTTCTTCTACAGTAGCAGTTTTTATATTTAGGTTTCCCTCTGCTCTCTCCTATATAGATAGATGAATTTGGAACTCTAAATCCAACATGGTTTGTAGTAGCTCTTTGAAACTTGACAAAATAAAGGAGTTCTCAGATTTGTCTCTATGGTTTGTTTCCTCTTCAAGTAGCCCTAGGCACAGACTGTGTAAAAGCACTTTCATTGAGAGGGGTTGCCAAGCTTCTAAGAAATAACGAGTTTCCGAAATACCAGCAAATATTTTTTCACCCAATCTTGATGATACTTGTTGCTAATGATCAGTACACAAATCCCACTTGGCTCACCAAAGTTTGTTCTTCTAGGTTGAAGCGTTCGTCTACAGTAGCAGTTTTTATATTTAGGTTTCCCTCTGTTCTCTCCTATATAGAAAGATGAATTTGGAACTCTAAATCCAACATTGTTTGTAGTAGCTCTTTGAAACTTGACAAAATAAAGGAGGTCTCAGATTTGTCTCTATGGTTTGTTTCCTCTTCCAGTAGCCCTAGGCACAGACTGTGGAAAAGCACTTTCATTGAGAGGGGTTGCCAAGCTTCTAAGAAATAACGAGTTTCCGAAATACCAGCAAATATTTTTTCACCCAATCTTGATGATACTTGGTGGTAATGATCAGTATACAAATCCCACTTGGCTCACCAAATTTAGTTCTTCTAGGTTGAAGCGTTCGTCTACAGTAGCAGTTTTTATATTTAGGTTTCCCTCTGTTCTCTCCTATATAGATAGATAAATTTGGAACTCTAAATCCAACATGGTTTGTAGTAGCTCTTTGAAACTTGACAAAATAAAGGAGTTCTCAGATTTGTCTCTATGGTTTGTTTCGTCTTCAAGTAGACCTAGGCACAGACTGTGGAAAAGCACTTTCATTGAGAGGGGTTGCCAAGCTTCTAAGATAACGAGTTTCCGAAATACCAGCGAATATTTTTTCACCCAATCTTGATGATACTTGGTGGTAATGATCAGTACACAAATCCCACTTGGCTCACCAAATTTTGTTCTTCTAGGTTGAAGCGTTCGTCTACAGTAGCAGTTTTTGTATTTAGGTTTCCCTCTGTTCTCTCCTATATAGAAAGATGAATTTGGAACTCTAAATCCAACATGGTTTATAGTAGCTCTTTGAAACTTTACAAAATAAAGGAATTCTCAGTTTTGTCTCTATGGTTTGTTTCCTCTAAGTAGCCCTAGGCAGAGACTCGGGAAAAGCACTTTCATTGAAAGGGGGTGCCAAGCTTCCAAGAAATAACGAGTTTCCGAAATACCAGCAAATATTTTTTTACACAATCTTCTTGATACTTGGTGGTAATGATCAGTACACAAATCCCACTTGGCTCACCAAATTTTGTTCTTCTAGGTTGAAGCGTTCGTCTACAGTAGCAGTTTTTATATTAAGGTTTCTCTCTGTTCTCTCCTATATAGATAGATGAATTTGGAACTCTAAATCCAACATGGTTTGTAGTAGCTCCTTGAAACTTCACAAAATAAAAGAGGTCTCAGATTTGTCTCTATGGTTTGTTCCCTCTTCAAG